>NW_022611371.1:0-132272 GCF_004382195.2 Drosophila sechellia
CTATCGTCTATTAGCTTTCAAAGCGAACGGTCGTGTTTTTTTTTGCTCCCCGGTTTTTATTTTGTGTTTGTCAAACCAGCCGTGGTTTTTAAATAATTTTCTTTAATAATTATATATCTAAACATAATTATTAAAGATCCGTTCGCTTCGCGAGTGATTCTTTTGTGATTTGTGCAGTAGTTTAAACAAATATACAAAGTAGTTTGCATTTTTCGTCTCTTTGTTTTGTTTACTCTCTCTTTTTGTGCGTTGTTCGCAGTGGTGTTTGGTGTTGTTTTTTTGCATGCACATAAACTGCACTTTTCGATCTCACTCTCTCTCTCTCTTTCGCTCTCCCACACAAAATCTAAATTTCTCAGCGTGCTGACTGCTCTCGTGCGGTTCTTTTAACAGCTCGCTTGAAAGTTTTGGTTTTGTGTTTTCGTGCACGCACAGTGGTCTGATTTCAGTTAAACATGGAAACCGTAAATGTTGTCTGCTTTTATAAAAATTGTTGCCAGGCTATAAAACCTGAGCAGCCAAAATGACTTGTTGGCTATGTGATGGAATGGTGCATACTAAGTGCGCTGGTTTTAATGGCCGTACAAGTGATGACCTAATAAAGGGTAAAAATCTAAATTACTGTTGTGATGCTTGCCTTGTGGTTGCGAACGAGATGAAATCGTTTATGCGCCAAACTAAAGGTGGCTTGAAAGAACTGATCAACAGTTTTGGCGGAGCTAGAGATAGCTTTCGTCGAGCCGATGATCTTCTTTCCGTGCTTAATTCACAGTTTAATGGCCTTAAGCTATTAGATGAATCTCCGAAGCGCAAAAAACCCGCTGGTGGTAGGCTGCCTAAGGCCCCGCAACCACGGGCAAATGATCAACAGGACTCCAAATCTGATCAGCTGTCAATCGCAGCAAATCCACATATGCTGCTAAGATCGGCAGCTAAAAAAGATTCGGAGCAATCCGATCAATGAGCTGTGGATGGACCCCACCCTGTGATTGCTAAAAATTCCGAATTGTCTGCACTGGTTTCTCAACCAGTGATTCCACCTGTCTCGATTAGTTTACCACCACAAGGGAACATTGAGTCCGGACTACCGGCACAAGTTGGCGCTTCAGAAATACAATCTGCAGCACCAAAACCCCTCGCGGTGGTTCCACTAAAGAAACAAATTTTTGTTTCTCGGCTTTCCCCTGATCAAACATCGTCGGATGTATTGTCTTATATACAAGACAAAACAAAAGCCGATAATATAAAAGTGGAAAAATTTAACTTCTCTTACGCTAGGACATATCATCTTTCAAGATAACTGTCCCAAACGAGCTCTTTTCGACCATATGTTCGGGTGATTTTTGGCCGGATAGTATGGTGGTAAAAGAGTTTGAAGCTAAGATCAAAAATAAGAAAAAGGTGCCCGTCCGAATTAAACTTCCCTCACGTGGCCAGACCACTGCACCATCCGCCTCTTCATCTTCTTCCTCTTCAAAAAACTAACTACAAAACTTACTATCTCCTATCAAAATGTTAGAGGCTTGCGTAGCAAATTAATCAAATTGTATTGTGATAGTCTTTCATTTGCATCCAGTTTATAGTGCTCACAGAGACTTGGTTAAAGCCGGAGATACTTAACTCCGAAGTCTTCCCAGGTATGTACACTATATATAGGTTTGACCGTCCCTCCAGACGGGTAGGTGGAGTCTTAATTGCGTTTAAATCTACCCTTGCGTCGGAGGAGTTACTTTTGGACGATTCCTGTACCTCGGAATTCGTATGTGTAAAGCTGTCTTTTTCCGACAGATCAGTTTATATTACGTGCTCCTATATTCCGCCATCTTCTGAATTCCCAGAATATCAGAATCATCTGTCCGCTATCCAGTCCATCTTGAATAAACTTTCTGACAGGGACCAATTGGTAGTTCTAGGTGATTTTAATATACCTGGCACAATGTGGTCCCCAGAAAAACAATCGAATATCCTTCTCCCTTTAGCACAACACGACTTTATTGACGGCTTGCTCGACTTATCGCTGTCGTAAGTTAATTATATTCCAAATTCTCTTGGTCGACTTTTGGATCTATGTTTTGTAACAAGTCCTGAAAGTGTGTTTCTGTCCAGGGTAGTACCTCTTACTCAACCTGAAGATCAATATCATCCTACTTTCGAGGTGGAAATCGACTTAGGTACGGTATTAAAAGTAAATTCAGAGAAGTCAACAAAACGAATTCCCTGTTTTCGCAAGGCAAATTTTCGGAGGCTAAACAATTTTATAGCTGGCTTTAATTGGTCCGATCTTTACTCCTGCAACATAATGGCGGATGCGATTAATATTTTTTATACCGCATTTAAATCATTTTATAACTCTTGTGTTCCGATGTACTATCCGTCAATCTCTAAACATCCTTGGTTTAATAAAGAGTTGACACACCTAAGAAATGTAAAGTCCAGACTCTATATGAAATTTAAAAATACCGGTTCTCAGTCCATCCTTTGTAAATATTTAAGCGCTCGGTTAAACTTTACCGTGCTTAATGCTCAGTGCTACAAAAATTATTTAAATCGTTGTAAGTTCCAGTTTGCACAGGATCCGAAACAGTTTTATAATTTCGTTAGCACTAAGCGAAAAACAAGTTCTCACCCTTCCTCGTTTTTTTTTTTGAAAACACTACGGTTACATCGGATCAGGCAATAGCCGATCTATTGCCAAGTTTTTTCAAACAACATATTCAACTTGACCTCATTCCGAAGAGCCTTACTCCTATGCGGTATCTAAGTCGAATCTAATATTTTGCCCCACTATAAACGAAAGCTCACTGCTTAACGATCTTCAGCGTGTTAAACCGGTCTATTCGCCAGGTCCGATGGAATCCCTGGCTGTGTGCTCAGATTCTGTGCGGAAGCCTTGTGCAAGCCTCTACTGAAACTGTTTACCTTATCTTTGGAATCTTCACAATTCCCTCATATATGGAAGGAGTCCTTTGTGATTCCTCTTCACAAAAAAGGTAGCAAACTGGATGCAAGCAATTACAGAGGAATCTCTAAATTGTCGGCTATCCCAAAACTTTTCGAAAATGTTATCACTCCTCATTTGCAGCACCTTTGTAGATCAATCATATCACGTGTCAACACGGTTGTATGAAACGCAGATCTACAACCACTAACCTCTTGGATCTAACTTCTTTCGTAATACAGGGTTTCAAAAATAATCTTCAAACAGATGTCATCTACACTGATTTTAGTAAAGCATTTGACTCTGTTAATCATTACCTTCTAATATAAAAACTTGATCTTATAGGTTTCCCTGTTGATCTTCTAAATTGGATTTCAAGCTAACTGAATGGCAGGACACAACAAGTCCTCTTTAAAAATTCTTTATCGTCTATTCTCCAAGTCACATCCGGTGTCCAACAAAGGGAGCCATCTTGGTCCGTTTCGTTTTACCTTATTCATTAACGACCTCCGCTTAATAAAAAACATTCGCGTATACTTATGTACGCAGACGATGTTAAATTATGCCTCCAGTACAAGGACACTTCGTGGCATTTGGACTTACACTACACAAGTGGGTGCTCTTTGCACAGAATAGCACGAGTTGATGATCTTAGTGTTCTTCTGGACCCAAAACTAAAATTTTCTGACCATATTTCCTCTATTGTCAATAAGGACAGTGGTGTGCTTGGTTTTATAAAAAGGTGGTCTACGGAATTTGTTGATCCTTACTTGACTAAAAACTTATTTATTTCGTTAGTCGAAAAAAATCCTTACTTTTTGCCTTGCGGCGCCTAAATTGGGATGCAAACCGTATATTACCTCCTTATTCCAGTAGACTACTTTTAATTAATTTACCGTCCCTAGCTAACCGTAGAACTATGCTTGGAACAGTCTTTATTTGTAAGCTTATTCGTGGGATGTTGAGAGTCCCGACTTGGTCGGCTTAACTTCTCGGTTCCAAGTAGATTCACTAGAAACTATATAACCCTTATCTTAAATCATTGTAGATCTAATTATGAGTTCATGACCCTTACAGAGTTTAATGTTCTGACTATAATAGACTTTATCCTATTATCTGTAATCTTGCCTCTCTGCCGCTATTAAAGCAATCTATTTTATCTTTTCTATTACATAATTAGGTCCTACTAACACTAATATTTATTAGAGTTATTTTACATTATGTTTACTTCCTCATTGCTGTTTTTTTTTCTATATCGCCACTATCTTCTCGCGAATCGAGCCGTACTTTACACGGCAGTACCCCTCGGTCGGTTGGGCGGGAGGTGTGGCCGTCGAAAAAAAGTTGTTTCGCCTGTTTCACTCGGGAACCTAGTTGGTTCTTATGCGATGCACTTAACTTGTATACATTTTGCTAATAATATTATTCCAATCTGCATTGCGTGGGGTCTTCGTCCTCGGCTCTTCTTCTAGTCCAATGACGAGTCCGACTGCGCCAGTTACCGGTCGTGGGTTAGGGTAACTATGTTTCATAGTAGTATTGGTTATGGAATGTTTAAACTGTTCTAATTAAACATGTCTTCGTTGGTTGAAGTGAACAAAGCGAATGAATTGACGTGTCACTCAGTGTGGCCGTTTGTGAAACGTCAAAATACACCGTCGTGTCACTTGGCGATGACCGGTCACACAGGCATTCTGTAAGTTGTGTGTGTTGGTGCTGCTCAGAGTCCCGGTTGATGGCATAGGCGTAGTACGGGAAGTCTGCAGGGGAACACTGAAAGTGGTAACTCGCTCGCGACCGCGACAACGAGCTAACCTGCTCGTGCATGTGGAGCAGCGTGTGGTGGGATTGGTCGCACTTCTTGCAACGATCACCGCTTCGGCAGAATGTCGTGAGCGAGGCAATTGGCGCAGTATTTGTTAATGAGGACTGCTCGCAAACGCATTTCAGCGCTGAGCTTTAGGAACCTCGCGCACTTCCGAAGAGGATGGATACCGCGGCAGACTCGGCATCGGTAGGATTGAATACCTCGGGTACTTACAATCCGATCTAGACCGATTTCAAATATGGTGCCGTGATAACATATTAGACTTAAATGGCTCCAAGTGTAAAGTTATGACCTTTTGTCGTGCCAACCCAATACGCACGACTTACACTCTAAGTGGGTGCTCTCTGGACAGAATAACACGAGTTGGTGATCTTGGTGTTCTTCTGGACCCAAAACTAAAATTTTCTGACCATATTTCGTCTATTGTCAATAAGGCCAGGGGTGTGCTTGGTTTTATAAAAAGGTGGTCTAAGGAATTTGAAGACCCTTACTTGACTAAAACCTTATTTATTTCGTTAGTCCGTCCGATTCTCGAGTACGGATCACCTGTTTGGAGTCCACAATACGCAGTCCACTCGGACCGCATTGAATCGGTCCAAAAAAAACTTCTTACTTTTTGCCTTGCGGCGCCTAAATTGGGATGCAAACCATATATTACCTCCTTATTCCAGTAGACTACTTTTAATTAATTTACCATCCCTAGCTAACCGTAGAACTATGCTTGGAACAGTCTTTATTTGTAAGCTTATTCGTGGGGATGTTGAGAGTCCCCACTTGATTAGTCGGCTTAACTTCTCGGTTCCAAGTAGAGTCAATAGATACTATATATCCCTTATCTTAAATCATTGTAGATCTAATTATGAGTTGCATGACCCTTACAGAGTTTTATGTTCTGACTATAATAGACTTTATCCTATTATCTGTAATCTTGACTCTCTGCCGCTATTAAAGCAATCGATTTTATCTTTTCTATTACATAATTAGATCCTACTAACACTAATATTTAACATAGTTATTCCACATTATATTCATTTCCTCGTTCCTATTCTATTTTTTATATCGCGTCTATATCTTCTCGCGAATCGAGCCGTACGATACACGGCAGCGCCCCTCGGTCGGTTGGGCGGGAGGTGTGGCCGTGGGACCCGTGCGACAAAAAAAAAAAAAAAAAATTGGTCCCGAACCCTTCTGTGGTGTTGGTCACCACGGAGTGCGGGGCTTACTGAAGTCACTGGAGGAAGAAAAACGTCTGTCCTTCTGGGAACACCTAAGAGCTTTTCGAAAATCACGTCCATGAAGCTATTATGCTGGACAAACTCTATTGTTATTACTCGTTTGAAAATATGTCTAAATATGTGCTTAGATTCGTAAAAAATTGCATCACATGTAAAGTATCTAAGACACTTGTAGGAAAAGTGCATGCCGAGCTGCATTTTATTCCTAAAAAAGAAATACCGTGGCATACGATATTTACATCACAGGCAAGGAATACATCATCGTCCTTATAGATGCCTTCACTATGTTTGTTTACTTTAATCACACACTAAATATAGATTCTGAAAGCTGTATTAAGGCTGTGAAATCAGACGTGTCCTTATTTGGTTTACCCAATCGAATTATAGTAGCTCAGGGTCGTATTTACGCAACTAAAAGTGTTCGCGAATTTTGCTCCTCTCAAAAAATTATTTTTCATTTAATTGATACGGGTGCAAGTAGGGCGAACGTTCAGGTAGAAAGGGTCATGCGTACCCTGAAGGGTATGCTGACGGCTATCGAAACTAGTGAGAGATCATGTCTGAAGTGCAGCTGCCAATAAATTGTACGATTAATCGTGTCACTAAGTTTAGTCCTTTAGAATTACTGATTGGTAAAGAAGCTCGACCTATTGCATATTGGCCGCTAAACGATGATAATGATTATGAAGTAGACAAAGAAAATTTGAGAAAGGAGGCTAAAAAGATTATGGAAACTCAAGCAGAATACTACAAAAATATATTTGATAAAAATAAAGCTAAAATAGTAAAGTGGGTGAGCAAAAACAATGAACGTCATCAAATTAAAGTATATTCTAAGATTCCTTGAATAGTATGCAACAGGCAGAGGGAAGCGTTTCCGACTATATAAAGTATATATATTCTGGATCAGGATCAATAGCCGAATCGATCTAGCCATGTCCGTCTGTCTATATGAACGTCGGATTCAATAACTATAAAAGCTAGAGGGCTGAGATTCAGCATACAGATTATACAGACAAAGACGCAGTTTGTTGACCCATGTTGTTACGGCCATTCTAACACCCTGAAACCGCCCAAAACTGTCCTGACAATATTTTTGAAAAGCTTCGTTTTATTTTATTGTTTGCCTTCCCAATTTTTATCTGTATCCCAAAACACTGTATACCCTCCCCTCCTTCTACCAACAAAACGCGCAAAACGGTCACGCCCGCACTTTTAAACTATTTTTAAATTTTTTATCATTTTATTCCCCAATATCTATTGATATCCCAGAAAAAATATAAAATTTCGCAATTTCGCATTCCCACTAGCTAACTAACGGGTATCCGATAGTCAGGAAATTCCACTACTCTCTCGTTTTATATTGATGTGTGTTTATAAAACTGTGTATCATAACTATTTTTTTTTTTACTTATTTAGCCGGGAGCTTCGGGAAATTGAAGATAAACAAGAAAAGGAGATACAAAGCAGAAAGTTTCTTGAACGTGAACAATCAGAGGCAAAGCGATTAGCCTCAAGTTTTGTTGAACATTTGGATGGTCATCAGCTGTTTGACTCGCTTTGGCGGGGCGACGAAGATGGTCGAGTTCTGATGCTTGTTGGAACACAAGCTCAAGAGCTAGCGGAGGAATACGATAAGGATATTTTTGAGCTTACGCAAGAAATTTACAAACTTGGCTTAGAAAGATTTACTGAGCGCGATGAAGAAATTCGAGATTTCTTTAACAATCTTTTCGATGGCCAAGAAGAACTTCAAATACTTGGGCAAAAAGAAATAGAATGGTTTTTACAATTTAGAGAAATTATTTTTGAAGAAGCTCGTATCAAATTACTTAAACTAGAACAAAATTCCATGCGCGGAGAAGACGAAGACACTCCAGAAAACATAAAATTATCTGATGCTTTGGATAAATTAAATATTCAATTTGAAGATGCAATAAATGATTTGTGGCAAGCGTTAATGGCCCAGGAGTTATATTTGCATGAATCTATACAGGTAATGTATAGGAAAACGAGTATGGTATTTTGAGTTGCCAAAAGTCTATTAATGTGTTATAAAGAAAATAATTGGTTTTAGGCTTAATAAAAAATTGTAACGAACTAATTATACCTGTTACTCGCAGTGTAAAAGGGTATACTATGTATGCATTTTGATACGCCTACTCTAACGGCCTTAAACCGGCCAAAACTGCCACGCCCACATTTTTGAAAAATTGTTGTAAATTTTTTTATAATTTTATTGGTTTTGTAAATTTCTATCGATTTGCCAAAAAACTTTTTGACGAGGTTTCTATGTGTACTGCGACCCAGTAGTATCTATTGTACTACCCCTTCATGACTCAAAGATCTCACTGAAGTCCAATGCACTGTATAAATGCCAGAATTTTATTGGGGTTCAGGGCTGCAATTGTTTCCCGTGGGACTACATACATGCCCAGGAGTCTGTTCCTCCTGATGGAAAGCAGTCACATACAATATGTGCAGAGCTCTCCTCCTCCATGCAGCAGAAGCACCCAGCCCACTTCCCTCGTCGGTGAACTTCGGTCCGTCTGTATACCACTTCATTGTTTGTGGTTTCATAGAGTGTACTTTCCCCAGGGATGTCCAACTGTTTTTACTACTGAGATGAGTGAGGAAGGAAAGGGTAGCTTTCCGTTTCATTTAAATGACGATATGAATTGGCGTTACCTCCATTAGTACTTCTAGGGCTGCAGTGGGACAGGTACGCATTGCTCCTGTCATGCATATGCAGGCCATTCTTTGCACCTTATGAAGTTTTACCTTGGTGGTGATAAGGCGTGCTCTATCACCCCAGGCTATTACCCCATAGGTAAGTATGCGTTTGACTACCATGAGCCATCTTATTATGCGTTTGGTTCCCCACGACTTTTCAGCAATTTTCCTACTGTGAAAAGTGCTCTATTGAAGCTGTTTGGAGTTTAGGGCTATCCCAAGATACTTAACTTCTTTGCTGGCCTCTATGCGACATTCTGACAGGGTTATTGCCTTAATTACCTGTAGCTTGTACCTATTTGTGAAAGGAACAATAACAGTTTTGCTAGGATTTAGGCTCAGGCCTTCCTACTTCCTACTTCCTTGCACCATTCGCTGGTCATTTTGAGGCCCAGTTGAATGATATCGCAGAGTGTTTCCTCATATTTACCTCTGGCTATAATGACAATATCGTCAGCATAGCCTTGGCAAAGTATACCTCTGCGGGTGAGTCTGTGCAGCAACTCGTCTACCAGCAAGCTTCACAAGAGAGGCGAAAGGACACCCTCTTGGGGGCATCCCCTTGTGGTAGATACTGTGGACGACTGTCCTCCTATAGTGGCCTTGGCTCGCCTAGATGCCAGTAGTGATTTGATCCATCTGCTGGTTGCTGCATCTAGTCCTCTTCTTACCATGGATGCGTTGACCGCCTAAGAAGGTACATAGCGCCACTTCAGCCCAACTACGATTAGCCAGCACTCTTAGCAGAGAAATGACCTAACTAAAAGCCTGTTTCCAGCCGCCATTGCGTGGAGAGTTTAGTTGCACTTCCAGTAGTGTGTCACAATTACGGAGCTTACCATCGTAGGTGGCCCCTTGATCCCCTTGTGATACCTACTGGCGTGGCGGCCTGTTGGATATTTACAGTATAAATAAAAAAAATAAATATAAATAAAATAAAAATAAATTTTAAATATGACTTTATAGTAGAATTTTTGTCATTAGAGTATTCAGCGTGCGATGTGTGAAAATTAATAAGGCAATGATTGTTGAGTTCTTGTGTCCGCATTTCGTGCCTCCAGATATGACTCTTGCAATAAACAGTTATCATATTTTTATTTATTCTATAAATTTTTATTTCCCACTACGATTAATTTGAATGAAATATTTTTCTTTCATTGTAATGAGGCAGCGCTGTTGCGTGAAACTTCAGAGGCAAAGCTGGTGTGTGCGTCAATAGAGGCAGAGCTGGCACGAGCATCGACAGAGGCGGAACTAGTTACGTAAACTAACAGTAGTAACACTGTGTTCTATACTTTTACTAATTTTGATTGTTTTCTAACCATTTCAAAATGAAACTTGCCGAGATCTTGGCACTTCGCGTAGCATATTTGAGGTTAAAGTTAAGAGAGTTGGCGCTACCAACAAGTGGAAGAAAACTAGAGTTGTGGAGTAGATAGATTAGGAATTCAGGATGAAGGGGAAAGCGATTCAGATAAAATTCAATCCGTGGTTAAACAGCGAAATTTAGCTGAGGATCAAAGAGTAGACTATGACAGGTCATGGTTCACTCTGATGTAAAACAATGGATCGATGAGTTAGAAAGTTTTTCAACTACTGTCCAGTGGAGTGATTTGCAACTTTTTATCTATTCGAAACAGATTCTTACAGGAGCGGCAAAACTGTTTGTACATAGTGAGGCGAATATTCGTAGTTGGATTGTTTTGAAGGCTAAGTTAAGAGAAGAGTTTTCAATCAAAATTGCATAAGCTGAGGTTCATAGAAGATTGGACCAGCATCAGCAGAGAAAAGACGAATCATTATTTGAATATTTGTATGCTCTAAAAGAAATCGCTATTGACTATTACATAAAGGGTATTCCAGATTCGAAGGGGAATAAGATTATGTTACACCAGGCCAGAAAATACAGGAACTGAAAAATCAAATCGAGATATATCAGAAAGATAGATCTGGCAAATCGAATAAATCTGCTGGTGAACGTCAGGAGCAAAAGAAAGATCAAGGCAAAAGTCAGGTTAAGTCTGGAACATCCAAGAAATGTTTCAAATGCTGCGATAGGAGCACGTAATGAAAGATTTCCAGAAAACAGATTTTGTTTGCTTTAAATGTGGTCAGGCAGGGCACCGGAGTAGCACAATGTACATAAAAAATATACATGTATGTCAAGAAAGAAACAAATGTTAGTGTATTCAAGAGGATAAAGTAGGAGTGTAGTTAGGTAGTGAATCTACTCTTTCCGGTCTTGAATTGAAGAGCATTGTTTACAAAAATATCATATTTAAAGGTTTGGTTCACATTGGCGCTGATTTGTGCTTAATGCGCAGACAAGTTTTCATGAGTCTAGGAGCAGCAGAAATAACTGGTAAAGGAAAAAGTTTGACGGAAATTGGAGAAAGTCCTATTTTAACATTTGGAAGTTTTATTATTACGTTCTAATAGATGATATTCCAATGGAAGTAGAATTTCATGTGGATATAGGTTTCGATGCTATTTTAGGAAGGACTATTTTGGACACTGTCGATATGAAGGTTACCAAAAGTGGTACTCACTTTAATATCAGGATAAAAACTGAAGATGGAGTTAAAATTAGGGATACACAGATATTTGACCGTCAGGTGAATGATGAATTTCGAAGCATGTGTGTGAAAGAGCTTATAGCAACTTCTAAGGTGGATTTATCTCATCTTAGTCAGCCTGAAGCTAAAACGGTATTAAAGATGATCGAACGATGATCCAATGCCCCTGTCGAGATGAAAATTGTTTTGAAAGATGACGTTCCAGTTTATCAGCATCCAAGGCGACAGTCGTATAGTGACCAAAACTTTGTAGATGAGCAGGTGCGGGAATGGTTAAAAGAAGTTCCTTTAAGAGTACCACGTTGGTGAAAAAAAGTTATTACATTCCAAAATGGAAAGGAAAAGTTTCTCGTGTTGTAGAAAGTTGTGCTCGTTACATAATAGTTAACGCAAAATCTAGAAAAAAGGGAGGGGTTTTGAGTTGAATTAATGATTCGTATTTGAACTAAGATCAACCCCGAAATAAATAAAAACTCCGAATGAATCCGCTTTGCGTTTTTTATTGATTGAATATCGGCGGTGTGAAAAAATCTTAGATATACTGGGCTAGTGGGTTGTTTACTTGATATGCGCGAGAGCGCTTCGATGCTGTTGGATACAATAAGAGGGGTAAAAGATTTCGTTCAATTTCTATTTCTTGAAAATGTTCTTGATTTGTTTTCGGTTGTTTTCTTATTTTCGTATATAAAATTATAAGTGGGTTATAGGTTACATATTTTGATAATACGTATAGTATAATAAGTACAATAAAAATAAGTGTTATGATATAACACTAATAAGTTTCACAACGTCATCGTGTTTTATCGTCTTTATCTTAATTATATCCAGTGGTGCGTTCAACGGTGTTAAGTCTATTCCCGGGGTAAAATAATTTTTACTTAAGATAATGTTTTCAATTTCAATTCAGCATTGATTTACTGTAATAATTTTGTTTCCCGTTATCTTGACATTGTTGGTCTATTTTTGACAGTTTTCTACTATGCTAGTTTCAGTTAAATTCCATGTTGAAATTATAGTTGGATCAACATATTTAATCATTTCTTTTGTGTGGATTTGAATAAAAGTGCAAATGGGATTTCTACGCTTAATTATGTTTGTGATGCAATCATTATTTATTTCTTCATTTTTTTGATTAAAGATTTTATTTTTATTTTCAAAGTAAGACTCATGGTCTGAGTAATCCAACTGATATCCGTTTTGATCAGGATAAGGGATAATTTTAATTGTGTTGACCAGTTTTTGGTTAATGGGTATGTGTGATATGATTAGTAGTTCGTTATCTTTGAAATTCATCCAAGTTGATGTTTTAATCAGTAGTATGTTTTGGCTGTTAACGTTATTTAATTTGTCGTAATCAAGTTCTAAGCGTGAGAGTTGCATGCCCATCTCGAAGTCCTCTATGTATCCAATGAACTGCATAAGTTCGTATACAAGAGTGTCGATACTATTGCGATTATTCTCATAACTTTTTAGTCGTTGTTGAACGACGGGTTAATAAATTGTATAACATTGTTCATTTCTTGAAGTTGAATTGAATTTTCCGCGATTGAATCCAATTTTTCTTGAAAATGCACTCGATCATTCTCATCAAGTGTACCAAATAGGAATTTAGGATAAACCTATTACGTTTAATAGTACACGCTTCTGTCTATTTTTTACTGAATAGTTATTCTGTTTAATTGTGGGTGTGTCTGTGTTGTTTTGTATTAAATGGCCAAAATATGCAGTTAAATTAATTTCTAGGCAATGTTGTTTGGTGGGTTGTTGGGGGTTGCTGGTCCTGGAATTTTCCAAGTATGCTGAAAAGAAAACACTCGAAGAAAAGCGAACACTAGACTTTCTGTAATTGCGCGGGCGCGACCGGGCGTATGTTTATTCAGCGTGGTTAGTTTTGACACTGCTGCTTATTCTAATTAGTTAGGCTCTCCCAAGCGCAGCGGAGACTCCTCGGAGACTCTGTGCTGAAGAGCGGGAGAGCGTAAGAGGGAGCGGAGAGCGTAAGAGGGAGCGGAGAGCGGTTGACAGTCCAAACCACGTAACTTGAACATTCCGCCCCCCTTGCAATCACTGGGGTTGCAACACAGCCATCCTACGGCAGGCTGCAGGCACCGGACACGATCCACACAAAAACAGTTTTCTGAGCGACCGGCATTCCCTCGTCGAAGGTCAGGAATCCGGATTGGATAACCTTTGTATAAACATCTGCTCCTAAGACCATGGAGACGGTATCAGGCCGATGGAACTGGTCATCAGCCAGCATGATGTCCCGGAACTTGGACACCACGGTGTCGCTCAATGCCCGGACAGGTGTGCGGATCCGCACACTGGGCTCGATCCAGCTTAGTGTTCGCGTCGATCCTGGAGCGAATCGTCGTCGTGCAGACCTTCTCGTCGCCAACATTTGTCATCGGAAGCGTAAAGGTTGACGCCAACGAAGCGTCGATGCAGCTCATGGGGGTGCACGGATCGATCAGTGCTGCGGTGTCGAAGGTCGAAGGGCACCGGTTGGAGACGCGAGCGCGCTAGTTACCGGTCGTGGGTTAGGGTAACTATGTTTCATAGTAGTATTGGTTATGGAATGTTTAAACTGTTCTAATTAAACATGTCTTCGTTGGTTGAAGTGAACAAAGCGAATGAATTGACGACGTCGACGTGTCACTCAGTGTGGCCGTTTGTGAAACGTCAAAATACACCGTCGTGTGACTTGGCGATGACCGGTCACACAGGCATTCTGTAAGTTGTGTGTGTTGGTGCTGCTCAGAGTCCCGGTTGATGGCATAGGCGTAGTACGGGAAGTCTGCAGGGGAACACTGAAAAAGGGAACTCCTCCCCCCCTAGAATGTCGTGACGGCAAGCGAGATGGAATGCTTGACGGAACGACTTGCGGTGTAGCTAGTGTACTTATAATTAACATTAATATTGTAGTGCTTATATGTATAAGTTAACACAAGCCGTTCTCACGGAGTGAAACTGCTGAATTGCAGGCCATATCCGGTGGTCTGCACGCGCACTAAACAAACTGCTGATCGCGTACTCCAGGTGCAATTGACCCGAGCCCGCACGGAGCACTCGCGGAGCGAGTGATCGGGCTGACGCAGAAGTGCTGACCTGGCCTTCTGCCAGCAGTTCTGCTGCGGACCAGAGGCCTGGAGTTGAACCGGGACTGAATTCTTAAGTTAGTTTTAAATCATACTCCGAGGCTTACGCCTTGTAATTATAAATACCCAAATATTGTGACCCTCGCCCTAACGGGAGAGTGGTAAATAAATATAACCAAACTAAACAAACGACTTATAATTGTCGCCCAACGAAGAAATCGGACTCACGCGAGACGGAATTCGCGAGAAAAAAAAACAATCACCCGAAGTGAAAAGATAAAAAGTGAAAAAACTAAAATCACAAAAAATTAAATAAATTGGACAGATCGAATCAAAAAAAAAAAAAAAAACCACCCGAGAGGAAAAGGTCCCAACTTTCACCAAGCGGAAAATTCTTAACCAAATAGAGAGGCAGAAGCGGCATCGGCAGCGACGACAGCAGCAGCAACTGGTGGCGAAGGAAAGCCGTCGGCAAAACACCTCGACAATAAAATTAATTTATTAACATGTGAGTAGGCTTTTTGTCCAAAAGTTCGCTAATAAATACGGTCTTATGTGTTAGAAAATTTAAATAAAGAATAGTAAAAAAAATAAACCAACCAACTAAATGATATCCAGCAAGTTGTGGAGTTGAAATTTTAGCGAACCACAAATTAATTTGATATTCAACTCTTGCTAAGAAATACAACAAATACGTATAATTAATATTCTACAAACTCTTGATTTAGTTCTATAACACGCGCAAAATTTTTTACATAAAGAACTGTCTCATGTATAGGGATACTGGGAACATTTCCTCAGACGAAGAAGTCCTAGAACTTTTACATAGAAAAGTGCCAGAAATAAATAGAATTGAAATTTCGTCAAACAGTAGGGCAAGAGAAATGCAGGCGGAACAAATTGCGAATATGGAGGCTGCCATAGCCTGCGCACTTCAAAGGCAGGAAGAACTATTCGAAGCAAAACTGACCGCAATTATGGGGGAGTTAAGTTTACTTAAAAATAAAAAACCGAAAATCCAGACATTCCAAGAAATCGAATTGAATCCAAACATTGAGTGTAGTGAGCCCCTTGATATGGTCAAGTCTGTTCCAGAATTTGACGGCAAGCAGGAAAATTATGTTTCCTGGAGACAGGCCGCCACTGCAGCCTACAAAATATTTGCGCCTTACGAAGGTAGCAGCCGACATTATCAGGCCGTCGGAATCCTAAAAAATAAAGTAAGAGGCCCAGCGTCTGCTGTATTAGCCTCATTTAACACGGTATTTAATTCTCACGCCATAATAGCGCGCTTAGACTTCACGTATGCGGACAAAACTCCGGCACACGTAATAAAACAAGAATTAAGTTTGTCAAGGCAGGGAGAGTTACCCCTACTCAAATACTATGATGAGATAGAACGGAAGCTAACGCTTCTTACAAACAAAACAATAATGACACACGACGCAGCCGCAGCGGCCGTCCTTAATGAGCAGCACAGGGATGACGCTTTACACGCGTTCATATCTGGCTTAAAGAAATCATTAAAAATTGCCGTTTTTCCGGCACAACCGCGGGACTTGCCATCAGCATTGGCGTTAGCTCAAGAAGCTGAGTCAAGTAACGACAGAAGTATTTTCGCGGCCACGTTCGCCCGACATAACGAGGAAAGAGCCTATAGGCCAAACAACCAGAAACAAACAGGTTGGAAAAGTTCTCAGTCATACGGAGAACCCAACAAAAATTCGGGGGCGATTAAAAAGAACCCTCATTTTGTTAGAACTCTAAAGGGAACAAACCATCAAAGCGGTTCCTTTAAGCAAGGCCCACACAACAGTGCAGGTAATGGCCAAAGCCAACCGGCGCCAGAGCCAATGGAAGTTGACCCTTCCTTCCGGTCCAAACAAACCACAACATGGCAAAGAGGGCGGTCGGCACGGTCTCAGCAAAAAATCAACTTCATGCCGGAAGAAAACACCGACGAAGAAGATTATGACTCCGTTGCTCAGGCAAGCGCCATAGAAATACAGGACGAGCTGGATGCAGAGGACTCCTGCAATTTTTTAGGGTAAAGTCCCTGCTCCCTTACATTACACGTACGGTGGCAGGAGGAGAAATAAAACTATTACTAGATACAGGCACCTCAAAAAATTATATTACTCCACTCCCGGGGCTGAAAGGCGTCGTGGCAGCGGAAAAACCCTTTACTGTAAAGTCAATTCATGGCTTTACCAAAATCAATAAAAAATGTATGGTTTCGGTGTTTAACGTAAAGACACCCTTCTTTATTCTGAACAATCTTAAAGACTTTGACGGTATTATTGGTCTCGACTTACTTAAACAAGTAAATGCGAAACTTGATTTTACTGGAAATGTTTTAAATACTAGTAACGGAACTGAAAAGATCCAGTTTGCTAGGGCGGAAAACGTTAACTTCATTAAAATCGACGATGGAGACGTTCCTCTTGCTATTAAAAACTCGTTCGATAAAATGATAGTTAAAAATCAAAATGGGGTAAAAAAGAAGCGACTAGTTATCGATTTTAGGAAACTAAACCAGAGAACGGTTGACGATAAATACCCTATCCCAACAATTTCGACAATACTGTCAAATATGGGAGAGTCAAAATTTTTTACGACACTTGATCTTAAGTCAGGCTTTCACCAGATAGAGCTGGAAGAAAAAGACAGAGAAAAGACGGCATTTTCAATAAACAACGGCAAGTACGAATTTTGTAGATTACCATTTGGGCTTAAAAATGCCCCAAGCATTTTCCAAAGGGCCATTGACGACGTCCTAAGAGATGGAATTTCAAAAATATGCTACGTGTACGTCGATGACGTCATAATATTCTCCAAAACAAAGGAAGACCACGTTAAGGACGTGGATTATGTTTTAAGAAAACTCTTGGAGGCAGGCATGAGAGTATCCCAAGAGAAATCAAGGTTCTTTAAAAAGAGCGTTGAATACTTGGGGTTCATAGTGTCGCAAGGGGGTCTACGAACCTCACCTGAAAAGGTCAAAGCCATAAAAGAATTCCCTTTACCTAAAACGCTTTTCGAACTCAGATCATTTCTGGGGCTAGCAAGCTACTATAGGTGCTTTATAAAAGACTTTGCGACAATCGCAAGGCCTTTAACGAATATCCTAAAGGGAGAAAATGGAAAAGCAAGCAAATATCAGTCAAGGAAAATCGACATCGATATGACCAAAGAACAGAAGGAAACGTTCAACAGGTTGAGAGAAATCTTGGCATCGGAAGACGTGCTGCTTTCATACCCGGACTTTAAGAGACCATTTGATTTGACAACGGATGCGTCAGGTTTTGGTCTAGGAGCGGTACTATCTCAAGACGGACGCCCGATCACAATGATATCACGCGCCCTTAGAGATAGTGAAAAAAATTATGCAACCAACGAGCGAGAGCTCCTCGCCATAGTTTGGGCACTGAAAAACCTCCGAAACTACTTATACGGTGTAAAAGGGTTGCGGATCTTCACCGATCACCAACCACATACCTTTGCCATCTCGGATAAAAACCATAACGCGAAACTAAAACGCTGGAAGGGAATTATCGATGATCACGGCGCCAAATTGGTCTACAAACCAGGCAAAGAAAATCTTGTTGCAGACGCGCTGTCTCGCCAAAAGATAAACGTTCTAAATGACGAACAGTCGGATGTAGCAACGATACACAGCGAACAGTCGCTAACTTACACTATTGACATAACGGACAACCCGGTAAACTGTTTCAGAAATCAAATAATAATCGAAGAAGGAAACAGTTTTTCGGTAGACACATTCATCTTGTTTAAAAGCAAGGTGAGACACATAATAAGGATTTCTAAACGAGAAAATCTTCTTAATGCATTACAAGACGTGGTAAATGCTGAAGTAGTTAACGCAATACATTGCTCCCTACCGATCTTGGCATTTATCCAGCACCGATTAGTTGAATTGTTCCCAAGCACCACCTTCAAGCATGCGAAAAGCTTTGTGCAGGACATAACGGATGCAACTGAGCAGAGAGAAATTGTTATAACAGAGCACAACAGAGCTCACCGAGCAGCACAAGAAAACGTAAAACAAATCTTGAGGGACTATTTTTTTCCTAAGATGCTACGGTTAGCAACAGAAACCACTTTGAACTGCAAGACCTGCTCAATGGCTAAATACAATCGTCATCCATCCAAACAAGCGGTAGCAGAAACACCTATACCTTCCTATGTGGGGGAAACCCTCCACATCGACATCTTTACAACAGATGGAACCCTTTTTCTTACGTGCATTGATAAATTTTCGAAATTTGCCACAGTGCAAACCGTCGCATCGAGGGCTATTGTGGACGTAAAATCTCCCCTATTACACATAATAATTTTCTTTCCAAAAATAAGAACCATTTACTGCGATAACGAAAGATCCTTAAATTCCGAGACCATTAAGACAATGTTGCTAAATCATTTTAATATCACCATTTCCAACGCCCCTCCTCTGCACAGCACCTCAAACGGTCAGGTAGAAAGGTTTCACAGTACCCTGGCAGAAATAGCCAGATGCTTAAAGCTGGAAACTGGCCTAAATGACACAACCGAATTGATTCTGTTGGCAACCAACAAGTACAACAATTCAATTCACTCAGTAACTAATGAAAAACCGATAGAAATTATCCACTCGAAGTCTGCGGTATTCGAAGGAAAAATCAGCAGAAAAATTAAACAAGCACAGGAAAAGACCCTTGATCAAGTAAATAAAAATAGAACCTACAAGGACTATCAGGTTGGCGAAAAGGTGTTCTTAAAAACCAACAAACGATTAGGGAACAAGCTTTCCCCACTATGTTCAGAAGAAACCATAGAGGCAGACCTTGGAACCACGGTCTTAATAAAGGGGAGGGTGGTCCACAAGGACAATCTACGATAAACATCTTCGCAAGAGTCCTTACCCCGTTTCCAATCTTTTTATATCTTTTTAGGTTACGGTATCCCACTCTAATTCTTATACTAATAGCTGTTAAGACAGACGCGACGGTACGACTTAACGACTATACGAACGCAGACTACATCCCAATAGAGGACAATGAAATCGTCATCTGGGAATCGTACGGATACTTGCAACACTCGACAAACATAACAACGTACGAGGACTACGCCGATCAGACAGAGACAATGACAAGGACATTTACAGACGACCACCGGACACCAGTAATTATGACGGACTTGACACACATTCGCAAATTAGTAGCCACTCTAAGATTCCACCATAGGACTGCTAGGAGTTTAAATTTGATCGGAACGGCACTGAAGGTCATTGCCGGTACCCCCGACTTTAACGATTGGGAAGAAATAAAATTCAATCAAGAGCAGTTAATAAGAACAGAGGAAAGCCAAACAGAATTAAATATCAAATTCCAAACACGATTGAATGAACTTGCAACAACAATGAATCAAATTTCTAAAACTGAAACAAATAAAGAAACACACTTACTGGAGATCATTTTAGCTAATAATAGAATTGTTATTACAGATTTAGAAAATATTCTTATGGGCTTAACCCTAGCAAAACTGAACATTGTAAGTCCATCAATTTTAGACGAAACCGATATTGGCGAATTCAGAGACAAACAGCCTATTGACATTAGTCTAATAGAGCTACTAGAAGTATCTAGCATAAGCGTATTCCAAAACACAGAAATTTTACACTTTTTAATTAAATTCCCTAACCCTAAGATTAAATGTAAGAAAATTACAATCTTCCCGGTCCAGCACAACAACAAGATCTTGAACTTCGACGACGGAAATCTGGTGGCTGAATGCAGATCCCGGAACATCAACATCGGAACTGCAAGACGACGGTCGGCGCCACTTTCTGCAAAGAACTGCAGAATGGCACTTGCGCTCAGCAGATAATCTCCGGGGCCTTTGCACACTGTTCTACACTTCCCGGCCACCTGGATCCGGTGACCATTGTAGATCACGACACTCTCATTGTGAATGATGCCAACGTGACCATAACCGACAACCAAGGGAAAGACCAGAAAGTGTCGGGTACCTACCTGGTAACATACACCGAAAAGGTAGCCCTCAATGGGACTTGGTACATTAATCAGCTAGGGAATTCAGATAAAAAACCTGCTGTGTCGGTCATCGCCGTTGTAAACGTCACGGCTCATCAGAATAGGTTAAGCCTTCCACTCCTCCACGAACTAAGTCTGAGGAACCTTCACCACATCGGGACTCTTAGAGAGAAACTCACCTTGGGGTCCCTCCTCAGCAATTCCCTCGCCATACTTGCTGGCTTCCTATTGTGCTCCACCATTTGGTTGAGCTATCACCACCTAAAGACCAGGGCCACACAAAGCCAGGAGACAACAGTGATGTGGAGCAAGTGGGTCACCGGGACGGCGACCTCTTAAAAGGCGGAGAAGTTAACACAAGCAGTTCTCACGGAGTGAAACTGCTTAATTGCAGGCCATATCCGGTGGTCTGCACGCGCACTAAACAAACTGCTGATCGCGTACTCCAGGTGCAATTGCCCCGAGCCCGCACGGAGCACTCGCGGAGCGAGTGATCGGGCTGACGCAGAAGTGCTGACCTGGCCTTCTGCCAGCAGTTCTGCTGCGGACCAGAGGCCTGGAGTTGAACCGGGACTGAATTCTTAAGTTAGTTTTAAATCATACTCCGAGGCTTACGCCTTGTAATTATAAATACCCAAATATTGTGACCCTCGCCCTAACGGGAGAGTGGTAAATAAATATAACCAAACTAAACAAACGACTTATAATTTATATATGTTCGTGTGTGTTTTTTGTAATAAATATTATTATTATTTACATTAATAATGCTTATCGTGTTGTGTTTTCTATTTGCTTCTTGCAACAGGGTGATGTGTTTTTTTTTAATTTTTTTTTTTTTTTTATTTATTATTATTTTGTTTGTATTTTATATCTTTATTTTATTTATTTTATTTTTGTTCTAAACTGTGTCTATCTTTAAATTTTCTTTTTATTTTTTCTTTATGAACTTTTTGTCCTTTTTTCGTTTCAAACGTTAATCCGTGGTCTGTTCTAACTATATGCTTAGAAAATCTTGGCGTTATCTTATTTCTTCTATTTTCTTTTCTAAATACTATATCTTCTGCTGTTAGTGGTAGTGGGTCTGTCCTTGTTTCATTCTGTTTCTGATTTCTCTCTATGGCCTTTGCTGTCATTTCTGTTTGAACTTGGGTGTATAATTTTGTCTTAAATTCGTTAAGTTTCTGTAAATAATGGTGTTCATCTGAATACTCTACTGTTCTATTGAATACATGGGTCTTTCCTGTAAATAATTCGAATGGTATCAATTTTGTTGCCGAATGTATAAGAATAAGTCCAACGCCAGACTATTGGAACTTTTGGAAAATGAAATGCTTGAAGAATTCGAAAAAGAGAGGCAGATATTACGACAAACGGTTAAGGAACAAATACTGAAGGCTTAAGATAATTATAAAAAACAGTTTGAAGAAGTTGTATACAAAGAAGGTGATCTTGTAGCAGTAAAACGTACTCAGTTTGTTGCTGGAAAAAAGTGGGCAAGCGCTTTTCTAGGACCTTTTGAAGTAATAAAAGCAAAACTCAATGGCAGATATGGAGTTTGTAAAGTTGTCCAAGGAGAAGGCCCCAACAAAACGCATACGAGTGCTGATAACATGAAGTTATGGAAGTATGCTCAGAACAATGTGGATTACTTATCGTCTGAGACAGACGATTATGAGCAGAATGGCCGAGTGCAAGCAATGATAGTGATGGCAGCGCGATAGCACAGGTGGCAGCACTGCAGGAAACTATCGATAGGATCAGGAAAGCAGTTGGCTGAAATGATCGAAGAAGAAGTGGCAGATCGTGAAGATGGAGGGAAGTCGTCGCCAAGAAGTCAAGTAGAAGAAGTTGAAATAGAGAAGTCGAAAAGAACGCGCATAAGTCAAGAGTTGTGGAAAAGCGAATAAGTCGGTCGGTTTTTCAGAAACTATTAGTCAAGTCAGACAGTCGTTGAAAGTAGAAGTAGTGTTTTGTGAAGTTCTGTCGGTTAAATATTACACATTTGTAAATACTCTTAAAGCCGTCACGCCAGTAGGTATCACAAGGGGAAATTGTGACACACTACTGGAAGTGCAACTACACTCTCCACGCGAAGGCGGCTGTAAACAGGCTATTAGTTAGGTCATGTCTCTGCTAAGAGTTACCGCAACTTTGTCAGCCTGGGGCCCGGGATGACCCTAACCGTAAGGGGCTGAACGAAGTGGTATCTTCGTTACCTTCAGCAGGGCAAGTCACCCGCAGAAGCTTTGTCTCTGGCCAAGACACCGCAGCCGCTAGAGCAAAGGCGCAACTCTGCTTCGATGCGGGCAAACTCCACCCTGACGCCTCCGACGGAAACGCCTAAGAGACAGAAGGTGGAGAAGAGCAGGCCACTGACTGGTCCCTTCGATGGCCCAAGTACCTCAAGAGCTGCAAAGGCAACTGAGGTACGCAAGCCATCATAGTTGCGATCGTACCAGAGGGGTACCCAAAGTCGTCCTCAGCAGTAAGAACCTATCACAGCTCGAGGACGCACTACTGGAGGAGATAGTACTCTCCGGTTCGGAATCCTCAATCAACTTTGGAGGAATTCAACTCAGGGTGGGTCTCCTCATAATGGTAAAGATGGGCTACGTCTTGCCATCGTAACACAACATCACCATCTTCTGCCCCAGGACAGGGGACAAAACAACAAACTGGAAATTGATAAAGATACAGAATGACTTGGACACTGAGAACTGGCGTCTCATATCAAGGAAGAATGAGGGTGGTGGCTCACTCCTCAGCCTTGGCATTGATGACAACTCATGCGCCAAGATTATCTCTAGTGACCACAAGCTTAGCTTCAGGTTTGGAGACTTCTCAGTTTGTGGTTTAAGGACGGCCAAAGCGATCAAATCCGGCACAGGACAGGTTGAGACTTCTCGAAGTCCACCAGTCTCCGCGAAAAAGAAGAAGCCCAATAAGCTCTCCGAATCCAGCGAGGATCTGGCGGATGATGAGAATCTTTATGCGACCATCATCGAGATGGGGGATCAGACCCCGATATCCTCTCAGGAGCTAGGCATGGAACTAGACCTGCTGAGTAAGGAAGAAGCGATACCGGCGAATGGTGATCTGGGTATCTCCAGATCAGCAACGCCGACGATGGAGCCGATCATTTAATGGTCGGGAGTACAGGGATAGCAGGTGAACATCCATCGCGCCAAGGCGGCCTCGGCTATGCTGGCAAGGATGTTCACCAAACAACATCATGTGCTAGCCCTGGTACAGGAACCCTGGTATAACCAGGGAATAAAAGGACTGTACGTGAAGAACGCCAAGGTAACTTAGGATCAACGGGCCTCTAGCCCTAGAGCCTGTATCCTCACATGTAGAAGTATTAATTATTATATACTTACAGAATTTCTCACGCGGGACTATGTACCGATCGTGGTAGAAAATGTGGTAGCAGCCAAGAAGACTGTGGTGGCATCGATATACTTTACCGGTGACGAGGCGTGCCCACCGCCCGAAATCACTGCACTGGCAGAATACAGCAAGAGGGCACACTCACCCATCATAATCGGATGTGATGCAAATGCACATCACGTGATATGGGGCAGCAGCGACGTGAACCAAAGAGGTGAGTCACTCTTAGAATTTATCTTGAATAACAATCTAAAAATCCTAAATGTCGGCAATGTAGCGTAGGCACAATCCCAGGAATACCAACTGGGAAGGGTTCAATGCCTCCTTACTGCGGAATCCAGCTAGTAGGGTAACCGGGAAACTCCTTACCACTCTAGAACTGGAGGCCGCCGTATAAGATATTAACTCCTGTCTTACTAACGCGTTTAGAGAAAACTGCTCCATTGGCTGAGCCAAGAGTGAAAAAGATGCTTAATGGTGGAACGACCAATTGGAGAAGTTACGGAAAGCGACCAGGCGTCTCTTTAACAAAGCAAAAAGAGAAGAGAACTGGATGCCTACCGGAATAAACCTACCATGTATAACCATGAGATCAGGAAAGCCAAACGAAGGAACTATAGAACCTTCTTTGAGGCAATAGTAAACACATGTGAAGGCGCAAGACTTCACATAGCAATCTCCAAAGGAGTGCCAGAATCAAATCAGGCACTACGTACGGAAGATAACTCCTATACTATAGGAAGTAAGGAGAAACTTTAGCTACTACTGCCAACTCACTTTCCGGGAAGCACGCTTCAAACGGAAGTGCCCATTGGCGGGTAAAGGAGCAGCAAAGGCACTGCAATGATGCGGCTGATTCAGCTAAACCTGAATCACTGCACGGCAGCCCAAGACCTGCTGGTGCAGACGGTGCGTGAACGCAGAGTGGAGCTCGCGCTACTTAGCGAGCCCACCGAACGGCGGATAGCCCAGACTGGGCTTTCGACCGCACCAAGAAAGCAGCGATCTGGAAGTGCAGCAGAGAAACCAGGTCGCGAAGCAGGTCGAGAAGCAGGTCGCATAGCCGACAAAGAGCCCCTGTCTACTGGTGGAACCAGGAGATAGAGACGGCTCGTCGAGAGTGCCTCTCCGCCAGACGTCGCTACCAACGCGCGAGAGGTGCGGAGTCCTTTGCCGAACGTCAATCCGAGTACAGAGCCCGCAGAAAAACGTTTAAGATAGCCATAAGGGAGAGCAAGCGCAAATGCTTCCTCGACCTATGCGATTCTGCCGACAGCGACCCATGGGGAAGTGCCTACAAGGTGGTGGTCAAGAAGGCGTACACAAGGACTCCTAAGCTACTGGACCCAGCGATGCTCCGCAGTGTAGCGGAACATCTGTTCCCTGTGATGCATGGGTTACGCCCAGCCGACCCAGCCACAGGGGACCACGTCGAATCCGACGCCACGGTCAGCAGTGATGAGATCCTGGAGCTGGCAAAACTGCTGAAGGACGGCAAGGCCCCCGGACCGGACGGCATCCCGATCAGGGCGCTACGGCTTGCACTCTACCTCCAGCCAGACTCGTTTGCGAAGGCATTCACCAAGTGCCTGGAGGAAGGAGTTTTCCCGAGTTGCTGGAAAATCCAAAAGCTGCTTCTCCTCCCAAAACCAGGGAAACCACCCGAGGAGCCTTCATCGTTCCGGCCAATATGCCTCATCGATGGAACTGGCAAGCTCCTGGAGAAACTGGTGTGCATTCGGCTAGAGAGGGCTATCGCCGACGCGGGTGACCTCTCACGGTCCCAGTTTGGATTCAGGAAAGCGCGGTCCACCGTCGACGCTGTCAACAGAGTGGTCGAAGTTGCGGCCCAAGCAATCGACGGCACCAGATGGAAGGGTGGTAGCAAAGAGTACTGCCTCATGGTCACTCTAGACATCAGGAACGCCTTCAACACAGCGAGATGGGACCGGATCCTAGAAGCACTAAATGGCTTCAGCGTCCCAGCATACCTAGTCAGGATCATCCGCAGCTATTTTTCTGATCGGGTCCTACTGTGCGAGTCGTCGGAAGGCGTCTTCAGGCACCAGGTCACCGGTGGAGTCCCGCAAGGCTCGGTCCTCGGCCCGCTTCTGTGGAACATCATGTACGACGGGATACTTCGCCTACCGCTGGTCGGGAGAAGCGAGATCGTAGGCTT
This sequence comes from Drosophila sechellia, assembly GCF_004382195.2. NCBI lineage: Eukaryota > Metazoa > Arthropoda > Insecta > Diptera > Drosophilidae > Drosophila > Drosophila sechellia. The sequence continues at coordinate 26,031 of NW_022611371.1, forward strand.
CGCGGACGACGTGGCCTTGCTCGTTGTCGACAAGTATCCCGGCAAGGCCGAAGAAAGCTGTAACCAAAACATCAGGGCCATTAAACATTGGCTCAGTTCAATGGGGCTAGAGCTGGCGCCTGAGAAGACTGAGGCTGTCCTGATTAGCTCAAGGAAAGCGGTAGAGACGGCCACTGTCGAAGTAGGCCGTACCAAGGTGTCCTCCTCTCGGGCAATCAAGTACCTGGGAGTCATGATTGACACCAGGCTTTCGTTCCGAGAACACCTTGCCTACGCTAGCTCGAAAGCAGCAGGAGTAAATCGGGCGCTATCAAACATAATGTTGAACACCAGAGGCCCAAAACAGGCGAGCAGAAGGCTCCTGACGAGCGTCACCCGAGCGACCATGCTATATGCCGCCCCGGTGTGGGCAAAAGCGCTTGGTACCGAAAGCTACGCCCAGGGCCTAAATGCTACCCACAGACTCTCGGCCCTACGTGTCTGCTGCGCCTTCAGAACAGTGTACAACGCGGCGGCGTTGTACAAACCCACGGTCGAAGACTCTCCACCGGCGCAAAGAAAGCAATACGAGCTGAAGCAAGGCAGCACACCCTGGAGACATGGCAGCACAGGTGGACCAACGAGCCTAAGGGTCGCTGGACGGAGCAGCTGATACCCAACCTCAAGCCGTGGCTAGAGCGGAAGCATGGCGATATCACGTTCCACCTAACGCAGCTTATCAGCGGGCACGGTTGCTTTCGCAGCTACCTGAAGCGCTTTGGACACGAGGATGCGGAAGACTGTCCATGGTGCGGTGGTGGTCGGAGCGAAACAGCTGAGCACGTTCTCTTCTCGTGCGTTAAATACGCTAGGGAACGGAGCTCTCTGGAAGCCGTACTTGGCGGCAGACTGAATGCGGACAACCTAGTCACATTCATGCTGCAGGGGAGGCGGAATGGCAAGCGGTCAACAGCTTCGCCGCAGCGATAACCACCGAGCTCAGAAGAGCTGAGAGAGCCAGGAGGTCCACGAGTGAGCAAATCCTGATCGCCCTCGCGAAGCAATGCTTCACGGCCATACCGCGGGAAGTCCGGGATTTGCCCTCCTAAATGTTATTATTTTTTATTGTAAATAGTTTACCATAAGGATTCAATAAACAAATTAAAAAAAAAAAAAAAAAAAAAAAAAAAAACACCCCGGTAACGGCACAAAGTAGACCGTGTGCTACTGATTGGCCCAAAGCAAAATCAATAGTAAGAACAGAGATATTAAGATGTGCAATTGGTACATTTCAGCCCTACAAATCTCCTGGTCCAGATGGCTTTCAGCCAATCATGGTACAACGAGCGCTAAATCAGCTCGCAGTGCCTATCAGGAAAATACTTATCAGGAGTCTAGCTTTAGGACACATACCTACTGCCTGGAGTATAGCAAAAAGTGGTCTTCATTCCAAAAGCTGGAAAGAAAGGCATCACTGATCCGAAGTCGTTCAGACCCATCAGCTTGACATCGTTTTTGCTAAAAACGTTGGAAAAGCTAGTGCATGACAGCATCAGAAGCACTCTGCTCCAACGGACGCAGCATGCCTACAGGGCGGGCAGATCAACTGATACTGCCCTATATCACCTGAAAAGCCTTTGTAGTATGCACACATATCGATTAACCACTGTATTCATAATACACAATCACATTGTTCGTTCCATACGAACTTGTCTTTGGTAAAACAAGTAACTTGCCAAATCAATTTAATAGCATAACTTGTATAGAACCCATATATAATGTAGATGATTATGCTAAGGAAAGTAAATATAGATTAGAAGTAGCCTATAAAAGAGCTAGAATTATGATAGATGAACATAAAGAGAAAAATAAGAAACTTTATGATCAGAAAGCAAGGAACTTAGATATATTAGTAGGAGATAAAGTTCTATTAAAAAACGAAACAGGTCATAAGTTAGACTCCAAATATACAGGTCCGTATAAAGTAACGGAAATAGGAGAAAATAATAACATTATAATAACTAATAATAAAAATAAAAAGCAAACTGTTCGTAAAGACAGATTAAAAATTGCGACGTCGTAAATATTTATAGTATGATCATACATAGGCATAAAAATAAAAATAATAATAATAATAAAAAAAAAAAAAAAATAAATTTTTTCTTTTTGAGGTTTTACTTAAAAATTCTCACTACATAAATGTACTTAAAAACAATCATAACACAATTTTAATAATGTATAAATTACTTTTAAAATAACTTCATAATATTACGTTATTTTTCAAAAGGAGGGAGATGTAGTATGCACACATATCGATTAACCACTGTATTCATAATACACAATCACTCTGTTGCAAGGTGTACATAAACAGTTCAGCCCAAGCGTATGTTAAGGGCAACGTACCTATTTTGCATGATCAGCAGTACTAGCGCTGGCCAAGCGCTGACCGCTAATATGTGTGCCTATAGCACACCTCCTCCAGCACCGTCGCTCGGCGACAATATATATATGTAGGAAACGCATATAAGCGTCGCTGCGCTGTAGGCTATGCCGGCAGCGCTGCTCCTCGACTTAGGCTAAGAAACCATTGTATTTAGATCGCCAAGATATTGACGAATTAACTTCGACCGGAGCGGGACCTTCCCTGCTCCGCCAAATTAAATAATTAATAAAATATATCATCAACATTAAACAAATCTTTTCTACGTGGGCGTAACTACGCTGGGATTTAATTAAGAGCTGGGATTATTAAGAGGACATTATCATCAACGTGGTGAGCAGCCCGCTCACTACGTCATCGAGGGCGTGTCAGCGTGCCAACACCGGCGACGCCCAGCTGACACAGGATAACGTGGTGTGCAGCCCGCCCACTACGTCAACGCGGGAATAGTATTCACACTGTGGTGCGCTATCCGCACATTACAGCAACGGTGGATCTCCAACAACAAATGACAAGAGGGAACCGACAGCGCTTCAAAGAGCGCAAAATTTTTTTTTAATAGCACTGTGTGCAAAATTTTTTTCTGATTGCACTGCGATGCATATTTTTTTAATAATTATAAAAACCAATTGTAACTTTGAGCGGAACCTTTTCTGCCCGATGAGAAGTTCGGCCTGTAAAGCCAAACGAAAATTTAGGTAGGAAACCTGTAAATTCATACGGATGAATTAATTTTAAATTTCTCACCGCCGCAAGGCGTCTTAACAAAAAATAGATATTTAAAATTTAAAAAAAAGAAAAAACAAAATCAATAAATAAAAAAATAAGTAAATGTCATTTGACAACTCTATAAGCAAATTTTACCCAGACCCAATATATTCAGAAAATACTGTATTAGGAGAAAAACTCTTTTCAAAAATGGGTCTAGTAGATGTTAAGTCAGTGGACTCCACTGCCAACGCAATCAACAAGGTCGAAGTTGTTCCTTTAAACCTGGATTACATAATAATTTGTTTAATTATTATAACAATAATTATGTTAATAAATACATGTTATAAAATATACAAAATGAATAGTAAATGCCTTAAGAAAAGATATGTAAGCAGAGCTAATGACTTGGACAGGGTTTGATAGCTGAAAGGAAATAAATAAAGCAAAAAAAAGAAACAAATTTAACCCAAGTAAGCAAGAATAAAACTGCAATGTCAAAAGCTTCAAAAAGGAAAGAAAAAAAATAGCCTAGCTATGAACATAGCTATGCCTCAATAAGAGTGCACCAATAAGTAACGATACAAAGATAAAACATTTAGATACACTATTAGGAAAATATAACGAGGTTCGTGTCATAATACTTGACCAAAATACGAAATTTTCTTCGTTACAACAGACACAAGTAAAAGATATAATATCTCGATTAAAAGAGAACATATTATATGTGTCACAAAGGCACAAGTTACAAGTACTTGTTCCAAATACACTAAATTTCCCAGCTGAACTATTACTAGACGTAATTGCTGAGGAAAGAAATAAGCCAATAGAAAGTAAAATAGTAAACAAGATGGCACAATCAGTAGTAGATTTCCTAAAAACAGCCTCGTCTCTATTATTTGAGTACGACGGCAAAGCAGAAAACCTACAGAGTTTCAAAGACGCTCTGAACTTGTTAGATTCGATAAAAGGAGAACATGAGACTTTAGCAGTCAATGTCATTAAGACCAAACTAAAAGGTCATGCTAGGAATCTCATTAGCACGGAAAATACTATACAGGAAATTAAAGATAAACTCTCGCGAACAGTAAAGGGGGAATCTGTTGAGGTACTCTCTGCAAAATTACTAAATCTGCAGCAAAAGAACAAAACAGCCAACCTTTACACGCAAGAGGTGGAGCAATTAACAAAAGCTCTAGAAGGTGCTTGATGGTTTGAAACCAGAACTTGCAAACAAATATAGCACGACACAAGCCGTCAAAGCAATGACGAGGAATTGCTCGATTGATAAAGTAAAGGTTATCATGCAAGCAGGCACGTTCAACAGCATGAACGATGCCATATCTAAATGTATAGACAGTTGCACAGAAGCAACTGGACATTCCAACGCTGTTCTGTTCTACCAGAATCAGACTCAGCGCGGCACATACCGCGGTCGTTATAACACAAGGGGCCGCCCTTATTACAGAGGCGGTCATCGTTATAACAATACCAATAATAATAATAATAGAGGAAACTTTAGAGGCCGTGGCAACTCGAACCCAGGCCAAAACAACAATAATCAGGGATATGTAAGAGTAGCCCAAAATAACTCGGGAAACTCCGAACACCCTTTAGCTGCCCATCAATAAATAGATACAAGGTTCACACAATTAATCTTAGCCAAAACATATTTGTTAATTTTGTCAATGTAGAAACAAATAAAAAACTTGTCTTTTTAATAGACACAGGTGCAGATATTTCTCTTCTAAAAGAAAATTCTGATATCTTTAATGATATCCAAGGCAACAATAAAATTAATATTCAAGGAATGACAAGAATTAATTCAATCCAAAGGATTAACTTCAATTGAGATACAGACAGGCAATTACATAATTCCACACGATTTTCATATAGTAGATTCACATTTCTTAATCCCATGTGATGGAATATTAGGAATTGATTTCATAAAGAAATTCAATTGTCAATTAGATTTTAATCAAATAGAAGATTGGCTCAAGATCAGACCAACTAATTTGAATTTCCCAATATACGTTCCAATAACATACAGCTCTGGTAATAACTCAATAATTCTACCAGCAAGATCCCAAGTTGTCCGAAAAATACAACTACCATTAAATGAAAAAAAAATAATAATAAAAAACCAGGAAATTCAAAAAGGCATTTATGTTGCAAACACAGTTGCAACAACCAAAAATGCATTTGTCCGATTGCTAAATACAAATAATAAAGATCAAATAGTAAATATAAAAGATCTACAATATGAATCACTTTCGAACTATGACATAGTTCAAACCAATCCTGAAGCAAGAGAAAAAACTGTCATGTCTCAATTAACACAAAATTTTCCACCACAATTCAAATCTACACTAACAGATTTATGCACCAAGTATAGCGATGTATTCGGACTCGAAACCGAATCAATCACAACAAATAATTTCTACAAACAAAAGCTAAGATTGACAGAAGATGAACCAGTATATATTAAAAATTATAGTAATCCTCATAGTCAACTTGACGAAATTCAAGTACAGGTAGAAAAATTAATTAATAACAAGATAGTCGAACCGTCTGTGTCCCCATATAACAGCCCACTTTTGTTAGTTCCAAAGAAATCTCTTCCTGGTTCTGACAAGAAAAAATGGCGATTAGTAATTGACTATCGTCAAATTAATAAAAAATTGTTGTCCGATAAATTCCCACTACCTAGAATTGATGATATTTTAGATCAACTAGGTAGAGCAAAATATTTTTCATGCCTAGACTTAATGTCAGGTTTTCATCAAATTGAACTCGAGGAAAGTTCAAGAGATGTAACGTCTTTTTCAACGAGCAATGGCTCATATCGCTTCACGCGATTACCATTCGGTCTAAAAATAGCACCAAATTCTTTTCAGAGAATGATGACTATAGCTTTCTCTGGACTTGAACCTTCTCAAGCATTCCTGTATATGGATGATTTAATAGTTATTGGTTGTTCCGAAAAACATATGGTTAAAAACTTGACTGATGTTTTTGAGAAATGCAGGAAATACAACCTAAAGCTACATCCAGAAAAATGTTCATTTTTCATGCATGAAGTCACATTTTTGGGACACAAATGCACAGATAAAGGAATCTTGCCAGATGACAAAAAGTATGACGTCATCAAAAATTATCCAGTCCCACACGATGCGGACAGTGCTAGACGATTTATTGCATTTTGCAATTACTATAGACGTTTTATCCAAAATTTTGCCGAATATTCTCGTCACATAACAAGATTATGTAAAAAAGATGTAAAATTCGAATGGACAGCTGAATGCCAGCATGCCTTCGAACATCTCAAATCGGCATTAATTAATCCCAACTTATTACAATACCCAAATTTCAGCAAAGAGTTTTGCATAATAACGGATGCAAGTAAGCAAGCTTGTGGAGCAGTGTTAACTCAATGCAAAAAAGGTCTCCAACTTCCAGTGGCATATGCATCAAGAGCGTTTACAAAGGGTGAAAGTAATAAAAGCACAACAGAACAAGAATTGGCAGCAATTCATTGGGCAATAACTCATTTCAGACCATATATTTATGGTAGACATTTCACTGTCAAAACAGACCACGGACCACTTACATACCTGTTCTCTATGATAAATCCGAGCTCTAAACTAACTCGTATAATTTTACAGTTGAGTATCTAAAGGGAAAAGACAACTATGTAGCTGATGCGTTATCAAGAATAACCATCAAAGAACTACAAGAAATGACCAAAAATATAAAGAAAGTCACTACATGATATCAAAGTAGACAAAAATCCTGCGCAGGAGATAAAGAAATAGAATTGCCTAAGCAATCTATAGAAAAAGCTTCAAAGCCCAACGTATATGAAGTCATCAAAAATGACGAATTACGTAAAGTAGTGACCTTGCATATAAAAAATATGCTATGTTTCTTTAAACATGGTAAGAAAATTATTGCAAGATATGATGTTAGCGATTTATATACTAATGGAATACTTGATTTAGGTCATTTTTTCCAAAGGCTTGAAATGCAAGCCGGTATAAATAAAATCAGCCAACTCAAAGTGGCACCGTGGGAAAATATCTTTGAACATGTTTGAATTGATAATTTCAAAATAATGGGCAATAAAATATTGAATTCATTGAGAGTAGCGCTACTCAACCCGGTGACCCTAATAGAAAAATTAAAAGAAAAGAAGCTATATTGTCTACATTTCATGACGATCCAATACAAGGAGGTCACGCAGGCATCACAAAAACCAAGGTCAAAAGATACTATTACTGGAAAGGTATGTCTAAAGATATAACTGAGTACATTAAAAAATGTCAGAAATGCCAAAATCAAAAGTGACAAGATATACAATAACTCCTTTAACAATAACAGAGACCCCAATAAAAGCTTTCGAAAGGGTGACAGTGGACACTATAGGTGCGCTACCAAAATCAGAATATGGCAATGAATATGCAATCACACTAATATGTGATTTAACTAAATATCTAGTTGCCATACCAGTTGCAAACAAAAGCGCAAATACTGTCGCTAAAGCAATTTATGAATCTTTTATTCTAAAGTACGGTCCAATGAAGACGTTCATTACGGACATGGGAACAGAATATAAGAATTCAGTTATAAATGACTTGTGCAAATATCTAAAAATAAAAAATATAACATCAACTGCACACCATCACCAGACAGTTGGAACAGTCGAAAGAAGTCACCGAACTTTCAATGAATATATACGTTCATACATATCGGTTGATAAAACTGATTGGGACGTATGGCTTAAATATTTCGTATACTGTTTTAACACGACCCCATCAATAGCACATAACTATTGTCCATACGAACTTGTCTTTGGTAAAACAAGTAACTTGCCAAATCAATTTAATAGCATAACTTGTATAGAACCCATATATAATGTAGATGATTATGCTAAGGAAAGTAAATATAGATTAGAAGTAGCCTATAAAAGAGCTAGAATTATGATAGATGAACATAAAGAGAAAAATAAGAAACTTTATGATCAGAAAGCAAGGAACTTAGATATATTAGTAGGAGATAAAGTTCTATTAAAAAACGAAACAGGTCATAAGTTAGACTCCAAATATACAGGTCCGTATAAAGTAACGGAAATAGGAGAAAATAATAACATTATAATAACTAATAATAAAAATAAAAAGCAAACTGTTCGTAAAGACAGATTAAAAATTGCGACGTCGTAAATATTTATAGTATGATCATACATAGGCATAAAAATAAAATAATAATAATAATAAAAAAAAAAAAAAAAAAATAAATTTTTTCTTTTTGAGGTTTTACTTAAAAATTCTCACTACATAAATGTACTTAAAAACAATCATAACACAATGTTAATAATGTATAAACTACCTTTAAAATAACTTCATAATATTACGTTATTTTTCAAAAGGAGGGAGATGTAGTATGCACACATATCGATTAACCACTGTATTCATAATACACAATCACTCTGTTGCAATGTGTACATAAACAGTTCAGCCCAAGCGTATGTTAAGGGCAACGTACCTATTTTGCATGATCAGCAGTACTCGCGCTGGCCAAGCGCTGACCGCTAATATGTGTGCCTATAGCACCTCCTCCAGCACCGTCGCTCGGCGACAATATATATATGTAGGAAACGCATATAAGCGTCGCTGCGCTGCAGGCTATGCCGGCAGCGCTGCTCCTCGACTTAGGCTAAGAAACCATTGTATTTAGATCGCCAAGATATTGACGAATTAACTTCGACCGGAGCGGGACCTTCCCTGCTCCGCCAAATTAAATAATTAATAAAATATATCATCAACATTAAACAAATCTTTTCTACGTGGGGCGTAACTACGCTGGGATTTAATTAAGAGCTGGGATTATTATTACGTGGGGCGTAACTTCGCTGGGATTTAATTACACCTTATTGTGGATGCACTTACTCATAAGGAAGTGGCGTTATGTGCCTTCTTAGACATACAGGGTGCATTCGACAATACCTCCCATGAGGCTGTGAAAGCATCCCTGGCAAGTAGAGATCTATATACAACAACCAGCTGATAGAACAAATCACTACTGGCATCTAGGCGAGCCATGGCCACTATAGGAGGACAGTCGTCCACAGTATCTACCACAAGGGGTTGACCCCAAGGGGGTGTCCTCTCGCCTTTCTTGTGGAGTTTGCTGGTAGACTAGTTGCTGGACAGACTGACCCGCAGAGGTATACTTTGCTAAGGCTATGCTGACTATATTTTCACTATAGCTAGAGGTAAATATGAGGAAACACTCTGCGATATCATTCAACTGGGCCTCAATATGACCAGCAAATGGTGCAAGGAAGTAGTCCTGATCGTAAATCCTAGCAAAAGTGTTATTGTTCCTTGCACAAATAGGTACAAGCTACAGAGAATAAAGGCAATAACCCTGTCAGAATGTCGCATAGAGGCCAGCAAAGAAGTTAAGTATCTTGGGATAACCCTCGACTCCAAACTTAGCTTCAAAACTCATGTCGATAACACAATTGATAAGTGCACCAGAGCACTTTTCACATGTAGGAAAATTGCTGGAAAGTCGTGGGGAACCTCACCACGCATAACAAGATGGCTTTACCTCATGGTAGTCAGACCCATATTAACCTATGGGCTATACTGTCTGATAGTCAAGCAGCCATAAAGGCGCTCAGCAAAGCTAAGATAACATATAAGCTAGTAAATGAAGTGAGTGAGGAGGCCCTAGACAAACTAGGAGCTGTCAACAAACTCACAATAAGGTGGGTCCCGGGACAGAACAACATCCCGGAATATGAGCTAGCGGACAACCAAGCCAGAAAAGGGGCAGAAAACCATTCTGTGGTGTTGGTTACCACAGAGTACTGGGCTTACTTAAGTCAATATAACCATAAAAGATTCAAGACCTTAATGACACACGGGAAAAACACCGTGCGCATTTTAACTGGCCTTCTTACGGGGCACTGCCGACTTCGCAGTCATTTGCATAAGATTGGCATTGCAGACAGTGAACTCGGTTACTCGGTCGGAGGAACAGACTCCTGGGCATGTACATAGTCCCACGGCAAACAATTGCAGCCCTGAACCCCAATAAAATTTTGGCATTTATACAGTGCATTGGACTTCAGGGAGATCTTTGAGTCATGAAGGGGTAGTTCAATAGATCCGACTGGGTCGCAGTACAAACCCACTTATTAATAAATCAAGATCTATGTAAGGCTTGTTTAAAGGGCAAGCAATCTAGACTAAAATTTAATAAATTTAAAAACAAAGAAAATATCCAGAGACCTTTGATTGTAGTCCATTCCGATGTCTGTGGGCCAATCACACCCTCTACTATTGATAATAAAAACTATTACGTTGATTTTATTGATGAATACACACATTACTGTGTGACATATATAGTAACATATAAATCAGATGTGTTCTCTGTATTTAAAGAATTTATCGCCAAGAGTGAGGCTCATTTCAATTTAAAATTAGTCAACCTTGATATCGATAACGGTAGGGAGTATCTCTCAGGGGCAATGAGCGATTTCTGTGTGGAAAAAGGCATAACCTATCATTTAACGATTCCTCATACCACACAATTGAATGGCGTGTCAGAGCGGATGATTGGAACAATCACAGAAAAGGCTCCATCGATTATTAATATCTCTAAGCTTAATAAATGTTTTGGGGTGAAGCTGTTTTAACAGCAACATACCTAATTGACAGGTCCCCAAGTAGAGCGCTGAAAGAAAAGAAGACACCGTATAAAATGTGGCATAATAAAAAGCCAATCTTAAAATATCTTAAGATATTTGGTTCAACAGTATATGCACTTAATAAAGTGCAGTAAAGAAAGTTTGATGACAAGTCAATTAAAACAATAATTGTCGGTTACGAACCAAATGGGTACAAATGAGAATGAGAAATCGACAAAATTTATGACAGCTAGGTAAGTTGTGGTGGACGAAATAAACACGTTAAAGTCAAAGTTGGTACATGAAGAAGACCCGATGATGATTCTTTTAATAAAGATAATGTAGAGTCAGCTTTTCAAATGGTGGAAAATTCTGAATCTGTTGATTCTAGAATAAATGTACAACATAGTGAAAATTCCACATGTCTAAAGAATGCCGATCCAGTTATAGAAACTGGTGATGATATAAATAATAACAAAAGTGAGCAAGAAATCAGACGCAATGAAAGAAATAAAGATAAACCTAAACTATCGTATAGATTTTTAGAAAAATGTCTAATGAATACTCAAGTCTGTTTAAATGATATTTCCAGTACACTTGATGAAATTGAATTTCGTTATGAAAGATCTTTTTGGAAAAAGGCCATACAAGATTAACTTGGTTCACATTCAGAAAATAAAACATGGAGTTTGGTGCAGAAGCCTAATAATAAAAAAATTGTTTTTTTTTTTTATTTATTTAGAAGCGATGAATCCATACAATGCAATAATAGTAACATAACAGCGCAATTAACAAGTATATAGTTAAACCAAACCTCGCACTAAGCATGTGAGGACTTACAACTTTGTCCCATATTTCGAGGGGGTCTTTAGGGTTGTCCAATTGTTTTGCGAAACCCTTCCTTTTTAATCTCCTTAGAGGCCTAGCAGGGAGTAAGCGGCTAGCAAGAATACTGTGGTGTCTTCTAAGTCTATCACTATATCTGCTAGTGTGCCTAGAGATCTGCTCTTCCACTGTATGAAGATTAAGATCGCGGTGAAGGGTAGTGCCACGTACATTGTATGGGCAGTCTGCAATAGCACGCAGGGCACGCTTTTGCAATTCCAGTATGCGGATGTAATTGGATTTTGCAGAAATACCCCAGACCTGTATTCCGTACAGCCAGATCGGGGCTAAGCTCTTTTAGCTCTCAGTGACATGGTGCTTTTTCTGTTTATCAGCCAGTCAGTAGCTTTCAGGTGCGAGCCGACAGTCAGACGTTTATCAAGGGTAATCCCAAAGTACTTAGCCTGTAAAGGTTGATATAGAATTACACCTTCCAGTTCAATGGGTGCGGTGATAGGAATTAAGGTCTTCAAGGTGAAGCAGGGATTGGTGGTCTTTTGTGGATTGACCTTTAAATACCATCTTTTGCACCATGCAGCCAGTGTGGTGAGGTACTCTTGGAGACCCTGTGCTGCCTCGTTGCAACAATAAGAGCTGTACAACAGGGCAATCAGCGGCAATCATCAGCGTACATAGCAAGTAGGGCCTTCCTGGGATTTGGGCAGGGCAGATCTGCAGTAAATACTGAGTAGAGCAGCGGTCCCTGAACGCTGCTCTGCGGAACTCCAGCTCTCATAGTCGACTAGGTGTTTCTGACCCTGACCATGAATTTCCGATCTTCCAAGTATGATCTTAGAACTCCATAATATGGTGCTGGGAATAACTTTTTAATTTTGCTAAGAAGGCCGTCATGCCAGACAGTATTCCAAATCATCAAATGCCTGTAGGATGTGTTTTGTTAATCTGTGTACCTGCTCCTTCGACGCTCGTTAAGATTGTCATCTAATCTGTTGGCATTCAGTAGTTCGCATACCTTAGATAGCGAAGAGAAGAGACTTATGGGTCGGTACGATTCAGGGCTCTTTTCAGGTTTACCGGGCTTATGTATCATTAAGATTGCTGCCATTTTCCTGTGCTTTGGGAAATACTGCACCGTGAATATGGCATTTTATATCAGCGCCAAGTAGAAAAGTGCTCGAAAAGGTAGTGATTTTAATGTGGCATTGCAAACATTGTCGATGCCAGGAGAATTCTTTATCGGGAGAGATTTATAACTTCGGCAATTTCCTCAACCCTGATGGGCTTAATTGGCAGTGAGATTTGCAGAGGTGTCTCTAAGCTACCAAGCGTCTCTTGATACTGCTCCGTTGTAGCGAATTGGATGTGGGTGAACCTAGTCTCCAGATGATGTGCAAAACAATTAGCCTGCTCTTCTTTATTTTTAGCAAGTTCACCTCCCGGACACCTTATAGGTACCTGTCTAAACGGCTGTCTTTTAAGGGACTTTTTGCATTTCCATAGCGAGTATCCTGCATCCACTGTGTAGTTCATAGCTAGTAGCTAGTAGCTAGTTTCTGCTCAAAAAAGTTGCTTCGAAGTTCTTTTAAGACGTTTCGTAGTTGCTTTGCAGCACAGTTCCATAAAAGTCGGTCCCAGGGGTCTTGAGATCTGATTGCTCGCCTTCGGAGTCTTCTTTTCTGTGTCAGAAGCTCTCTAGCCTCTCTTCTCAAGACTATCCCATAGGTGGTGCCTGTCCAAGGGACGAGAAACAGCCGCAGCACTATGAATGATTTCTGTTAGGTTGTCAACAACCATTTCGATTTCCAGCTTCCCAGTTAAGTTCACTCCCAGCCCAGTCCTTTAATATATTCGCTAGTTCAAGAACCATTTTTTCAAGCTTTTCCAGTCGTTGATTGATTTGGCTTTTATCCTGTAGTTGTTCTTGCTGCTGCTGTTGCAACCACATAAGAAACTGCTGGTGTTAATGTTGTTGGATCTGCTGTTGCAGATCATTGCATTCCATAAACTGTTGTTGTTGCTGTTGTAAGAATACTTGGACTTTAGATAGATGTTGCTGCAATATCTGTTTCGTTTGTGAGTGGTGTAGGCGTTGGCGCTGGGCTGGTCCATCCTTGGAGGGCGCTACATATGGATATCCTTTTCCTACTGTAGTGCTCTGTTTCCGCCAGGGCTTACAGATGGTTGGCTTTGGGAAAAATTAAGGTGAGGTTCTGTTGGTTGTTGCTGTTGTTGCTGATTGGATGATATTCTCGCGGTAATTGGGCTGCAAGGCAGGAAGCTCCTGCTGGTCTTTAGAAGAGCGATGATTATTGTTCTTGTTTAATTTGTTCGCATTTCTTGCAGGCCCCATAGATATGCGAAGAAGCTCCTGATACTTTAGGCAACCTTTAAAGCTAGCCGTATGATTTTGAGAGCAATGGTAACATGTGGGCGGTGCGTCTATCGGTCGGGTGCATTGCATGGTTTGGTGATTTTCGCCACATCTGGCACAATTTGGGTGTCTGCGAAAGTATTTAACTCCTGTCAACGACGACATTGTGCGATTTCCGTCGCCTTTGGCATCCTTTGTAAATGGGTTTTTAGTATTAAACAAGATGAGTTTGGAAACTTAGTAAAGTATAAAGCAAGGCTATCACGAGGTTTTCCACAAGAATATATGACTGATAATGATTTGAGACATTTTTCCAGTTCTCGGATTTGTTTGGCTCTATCAAACCATTACAATTTACAAGTCCATCATATGGTTGGGAAAACATCATTCTTGAATGGAGCACTAAAAGATGAAATCTACATGAAGGTTCCAAAAGGGTTGCCATATTGCGATGAGAATGCAGTATGCAAGCTTAATAAAGCTATTTATGGCCTTAAACAAGCTGCTGGTATTTAAAGGAGGTATTTAAAAGGAACTGTTGATTTGAGATTGAAATTTGAGAAAAATATTTTTATTGAATATGCCGATTCTGATTGCCAGAAAATGAAAGTTGTTTAATTTCATGGAGCACAATGTAGCAAAAATCTCTTGCAGCTTCATCCACCGAAGAAGAGTATATGGCCTTTATTGAAGGTGTTACAGAAGCCTTATGGCTCAAGTCTATATTGGTAGAAATTAAACTAGAATTAAAAGGTCCAAAAGATATCTATGAAGATACTCAAGGTTGTATTAGTATTGCAAATATCCCAACTTGCCACAAGAGAAAAAAAGCACATAGACATTAAATATCAATTAAGAAGAGAACAAGTTCTACATATTTTCAAGTTTCTGATATATTAACTAAGCCGTTACCATGTGCAAGATTCATTACATTGAGAAGTGGACGAGGACTATGAAAATGAATTAAAACATTATATTCTTGGATTGAACTGAAGAGGAACCAGACTGAACTGGGGCTCGTGATATAAAGTATCATTTAATTAAATTTAATAAAGTTTATTGATAATTTTGAGTTTCTTACAAAGATGAATAATATTAATTTTTAGTTAAAATTGTTTGTAAAACTGAATTAATGTAATTAATATGTTTAACTTATCTGGTTGGGTTTTACTGGGTTTCCCCAACTTCTCGCAGCGAATGCTGGATCAAAATTATTCCCCAGAAGGACATGCACAGCCTCTTAAGTAATAAAAGTACAGGAATGTAACTTTTGAGGTGGCGTGTTGGAAAGTATGTAAGTTAACAAACTATTAAGTTCATATTTCCTTAGCTTTGCATAAACAATGCTGACGCGCCATAATTGAGTTCAGCGCTCTGTGCTGAGACCGTTCGGCGCTGGAAATCCGACACTTCCCATTTGGAGTGTTGCGCTGCGCCGCAAGTAATGCTGAGTCGGCTTGCCGCTCATGTCTTGGTGCCGCGATGCATTGTCGCATAGGGTAAACTAAGCAAAGAATATTGTCTCTACTTTCAGTTCTTACAAAGCTGCTCAATAAACCACAGCTCCACTCCGGCACATAGCAGTAAAAATAACCTTGTTCTTAATTACACTACATTGCTACGCCACAAGGATAGCAATATTACTAAGGGGGCGAAGTCAAACCCTCCAACATAATCAACCTAAATTCAGTGTCAAAGGCGTACCTCTACCGAAGAAGGAAGACCCCCTGGACACCGAATAGGAGATCTTTATAACTTGTACACATGTATGCAAAAGTCACATAGCAGAGAGTATTTGAAGAGAGCTAAGCTACGTTCTATTTGTAGCTTTGTGGTATGTTTTTTTTTTTTTTTTTTTTGTTTTAATTTGTTTATTGAACATAATTAAGATTAACTATTTACAATGTAACAGTAAGGAGGGCAATCCAGGACCCCCTGCGGTATGGCCGTGAAGCATTGCTGAGCGAGGACGATCAGGATTGGCTCACTCGTGGACCCTCCTGGCTCTCTCGGCTCTTCTGAGCTCGGTGGTTATCGCTGCGGCGAAGCTGTTGACCGCAAGCATGAATGGGACTAGGTTATCCGCATTCAGTGTGCTGCCAAGTACCGTTTCCACAGAGCTCTGTTCCCTTGCGTATTTATCGCACGAGAAGAGAACGTGCTCAGGTGTTTCGCTCCGTCCACTTCCGCAAGCGAAGTCCGAAGCGCTTCAGATAGCTGAGAAACCAGCCGTGCCCGCTGATCAGCTACGTTAGGTGGAACGTTATTTCGCCATGCTTCTGTTCTAACCACGGCTTGAGGTTGGGAATGCGTCCAGCGACCCTTAAGCTTTTTGTTCCACCTGTGCTGCCATGCCTCCAGGGTGTGTTGCCTTGCTTCTGCTCGTATTGCCCTCTTAACGCAGGGGGTGAGACTTCTTTTGTGGGTTTGGTTGAAGACCTCTTTGTTTTCCTGCGCTAACAGGTCTAGAGGCGGTATTCCTGCGATCACGAATGCCGCCGCGTTGGACACTGTTCTGAAGGCGCAGCAGATACGTAGCGCCGACAGTCTGTGGGTAGCATGCATTTAGGCCTTGGGCGTAGCTTTCGGTTCCAAGCGCTTTTGCCCACACCGGGACGGCATATAGCATGGTCGCTCGGGTGACGCTCGTCAGCAGCCGTCTACTCGCCTGTTTTGGGCCTCGGGTGTTCAACATTATGGTTGATAGCGCCCGATTTACTCCTGCTGCTTTCGAGCTAGCATAGGGTAGATGTTCACGGAACGAAAGCCTGGTGTCTATAATGACTGCCAGGTACTAAATTGGCCGAGAGGAGGACACCGTGGTACTGTGTTCGTTTTCGGGTGATTTTTGGCCGGATAGTATGGTGGTAAAAGAGTTTCAAGCTAAGATCAAAAATAAGAAAAAGATGCCCGTGGAAATTAAACTTCCCGCACGTGGCCAGACCACTGCACCATCCGCCTCTTCATCTTATTCCTCTTCGTATTTGCCACCGTCTTCTGAATTCTCAGAATATCAGAATCATCTGTCCGCTATCCAATCCATCTTAAATAAACTGTCTAACAGGGACCAATTGGTAGTTCTAGGTGATTTTAATATACCTGGCACAATGTGGTCCCCAGAAAAACAATCGAATATCCTTCTCCCTTTAGCACAACATGACTTTATTGACGGCTTGCTCGACTTATCGCTGTCGCAAGTTAATTATATTCTAAATTCTCTTGATTGACTTTTGGATCTATGTTTTGTAACAAGTCCTGAAAGTGTGTGCAATCGACATAGGTACGGTATTAAAAGTAAATTCAGAGAATTCAACAAAGCGAATTCCCTGTTTTCGCAATGCAAATTTTCGGACTCTATATGAAATTTAAAAATACCGGTTCTCACTCCATCCTTTGTAAATATTTAAGCGCTCGGTTAAACTTTACCGTGCTTAATGCTCAGTGCTACAAAAATTATTTAAATCGTTGTAAGTTCCAGTTTGCACAGGATCCGAAACAGTTTTATAATTTCCTTAGCTCTAACCGAAAAACAAGTTCTTACCCTTCCTCGCTATTTTTTGAAAACACTACGGTTACATCGGATCAGGCAATAGCCGATCTATTCGCCAAGTTTCAAACAATATATTCAACTTTACCTCATTCCGAACAGCTATACTCTTATGCGGTATCTAAGTCGAATCTAATATTTTGCCCCACTATAAACGAAAGCTCACTGCTTAACGATCTTCAGCGTGTTAAACCGGTCTATTCGCCAGGTCCCGATGGAATCCCTGGCTGTGTGATCAGATTCTGTGCGGAAGCCTTGTGCAAGCCTCTACTGAAACAGTTTACTTTATCTTTGGAATCTTCACAATTCCCTCATATATGGAAGGAGTCCTTTGTGATTCCTCTTCACAAAAAAGGTAGCAAACTGGATGCAAGCAATTACAGAGGAATCTCTAAATTGTCGGCTATCCCAAAACTTTTCGAAAATGTTATCACTCCTCATTTGCAGCACCTTTGTAGATCAATCATATCACCGTGTCAACACGGTTTTATGGAACGCAGATCTACAACCACTAACCTCTTGGAGCTAACTTCTTTCGTAATAGAGGGTTTCAAAAATAATCTTCAAACAGATGTCATCTACACTGATTTTAGTAAAGCATTTGACTCTGTTAATCATTACCTTCTTATAAGAAAACTTGATCTTATAGGTTTCCCTGTTGATCTTCTAAATTGGAATTCAAGCTATCTGAATGGCAGGACACAACAACAACACAACAACTCCTCTTTAAAAATTCTTTATCTTCTATTCTCCGAGTCACATCCGGTGTCCCACAAGGAAGCCATCTTGGTCCGCTTCTTTTTACCTTATTCATTAACGACCTCCCCTTAATAATAAAACATTCGCGTGTACTTACGTACGCAGACGATGTTAAATTATGCCTCCAGTACAAGGACACTTCGTGCCATTTGGACTTACAATCCGATCTAGACCGATTTCAAATATGGTGCCGTGATAACATATTAGACTTAAATTTTATGAAAGTTATGACCTTTTGTCGTGCCAACCCAATACGCACGACTTACTCTCTAAGTGGGTGCTCTTTTAACAGAATAACACGAGTTGATGATCTTGGTGTTCTTCTGGACCCAAAGCTAAAATTTTCTGACCATATTTCGTCTATTGTCAATAAGGCGAGGGGTCCGTCCGATTCTCGACATAATTTTAATAATAATTTCCAAAGAAATAATTATAACCAATACCTAGCGCAAAAACACAACACAAGAGCAGGTCATTTAAATCAGTCCGAAACACACCCCCCGATAAAACGGGAATCAATGGGAACTGTCAACCAGCCAGCTCAAAAAACAATGAGGGTAAATAATATCAACGAGAGCCATTTTTTAGAGCAGCACCTTACAGAGGAATGCCTCATATAACAAGAGTAGACAGAAAAACTAAAAGACAACTCAAAATATTAATAGATACAGGAGCCACCGCGTGCTATATAAAAAAGGGTATTTATGAGAATAAAAGGGAATTATCAATACACTAAAGAGTATCTACAGATCATGTATATTTAATCATAAAATATTATCATTTGATAAATATATTTGGGGAACAACATTTATTCTCTGAAACTGAGGGTTTAGAATCTGATCTATTAATTGGATTCAATTTGTTAAGAAAGATTGGAGTTAAATTGGATATCGAGAAAGGAATCATGGAGTATAAGGGAAATAAAGAGAAACTCGAATATTTTGACGCGGATAAAAACGATAAAAAAAAATCGAAACGGTTATTGCTGAAGGCAGTTTATATAGCTTGGGGTCCTGAGCACGCCAGCCTAGATTCATCCGCCAATACACAATATATCAGTTTGGGATTGAAAAATCCTGAAGAAGACGACGATGATAATTCCGTCAGTTTTAAATCGAATAGTTTAGAATCCATAAATCACGAAACGGTTTTCCGACAAAGAAAAAATTCATAACCTAAATATAATTTCAAATCAAATAAAAGATTTTGAAAATAAAGTTATGAATAAAATTGAAAGAAAGCATTCTAAAATAAATACGGAAATTCCTTTTCGTACCGATATTCGAGGAGAAAAAATACTGTCAATGACAGAGCAATTTATAGCAAACAATATCCTTATGCTATGTCGGTCTCAGATTTTGTTAATAATGAAATCGATAGAATGGTAAAAGAACAAATAATAATATTTTTATATAATAATAATATTTGTCTATAAAAAATTAAATGAAAGCACAATACCTGACAGATACCCGATGCAAGATCCGTATGTAATATTATGTAGCTTAGGGAAGTCAAAATATTTCTCAACATTTGATCTGGAATCAGGATTCCACCAAATTTTAATGAAAAATTCAGATATTGAAAAATCAGCTTTCTCTATAAATAACGGAAATTTTGAATTCTTACGTATGCCATTTGGGTTAACAAACGCCCCTAGAATATTTCAATGAGCAATGGAGGACATATTGGGAGAACAAGTCGGAAAAACTTGTCATGTTTGTATGGATGATAT
This sequence comes from Drosophila sechellia, assembly GCF_004382195.2. Classification (NCBI taxonomy): domain Eukaryota; kingdom Metazoa; phylum Arthropoda; class Insecta; order Diptera; family Drosophilidae; genus Drosophila; species Drosophila sechellia. Next base: position 46,109 of record NW_022611371.1, read on the forward strand.
AATAATCTTTTCTAATACAATTGAACAACATTATACTGATTTAATTCAAATAATTAATATTTTACAACAAGCAAATCTGAAAATTTCTCTAGAAAAATCTAAATTCTTTAAATTAGTATCTCACAATGTAATTAAAACAGATCCTGAGAAAATCTCCACAATTATGAAGTATCCGATTCCACAAAACATTAGAGAGCTTCGAAGTTTTCTAGGCCTCACCGGCTATTACCGTAAATTTGTCCGAAATTATGCAAAAATGGCCAAACCTTTAATCAAATAATGGAAGAGATAATGGAAAAGTTTCTAGGAGAATGTCTACAAAAATTACAATACAGTTAGACGACCCAGCTGTTAAAGCTTTTAAAGAACTTAAAGATATTTAATAGCACAAGTGGAATTAGTTCAACCAGATTATAACAAAAAATTCACTTTAACGACAGACGCATCAGATGTAGCTATCGCAGCAGTTTTATCACAGGATAATAAACCAATTACTTTCATATCCAAAACTTTAAATAAAACCGAACAACTTTATGCCACAAATAAAAAAAAATTGTTGGCAATAGTTTGGGCTCTAAAAAATCTCATGAATTACTTATATGGTGTAATTCGTATAGAAATACAAACAGACCATCAATCTTTATCTTTCACAATCTCAGATAAAAACCCGAACGTAGAAATGAAAAAATTGTTCTCCTTTATAGAAAGTTTCACCCCGAAAATAATATATACACCCGCATTATCTCAAATAAAAATAAATAATATTACTAACAGCGATTTAGAACAATCAAACTCAGATCAAAATTCACAGCATTCTGCCGAAAGTAGTTTTGAAAATGTAATACAAGAGGCCCAAAAACCGTTAAATCAGTTTCAACAACAACTGTTATGAACAAAGGGGAGATATACAATACATGAGTCATTGAATGTTTTTGATAAGACCCGACATATAATTGAATATGATACGTCAGAAAACTTAATAGAAATGTTAAAGGAGTATCTAAAACCAAACATAACGGTAGGAATTCATTGCACTTTAGAAGATCTTTATCATATTAAATTACCATTAAAAAAGAACTTTATTAACAAATTTCTTTAAAAAAAAAATATATTTCTACAAGACGTGGAAAATAATGAAGATAAGGCTATCATAATAGAAGAAACACATAGTCGTGCTTACAGAGGACTAGACGAAAATTATAAAGAAATCAATTGGTCAAATTTATTTATCAAATTAAAGAAATTCATAAAAAATTGTACAATTTGAAACGAAAATAAATGCAACAGGCATCGTATTAAAATTCCTATTGGGGAAGCTCCTATTCCAACTAAAGAAGGAGAGAATTTATACATCGACATTTATTACGCGCAAAGTCTTATTTTCTTAACCTGTATTGACGCGTATTCAAAATTCCTGGTTGTAAAAGAAATTTTTACAATTTCTTTATAATTAAATTGATCACGAAAACATTTCAAGAATTCTAAAGAACACACAAAAAAAAATGTTAGTAACATACAATGAAGGTCGTAAAGAAAAAGAATATCATGTAGGTCAAGTTTTTTATGAGAAGAAACACGGAGAAAGAAATAAGCTAAAAACTAGAAACTAAAAACAGGTTGTTAAGGAAAAATTACCTAAAAAAGTTATAAGCAATAATAGAAACAGAACTATCCACAAAGACAACATTAAGTTTTAACAAATAGCATATTTTTTTTTATTAAATTACAGAAAATGCATTTCTTATTACCACCATTCGTAATGATAACCACTTCAGAATTAATTGATTACTCCAATCACGAATTCTTCCTGTTCAAGGACAAAAAGGATGTCCTTACCTATAAATCATATGCCGACTTATTCCACGTAACTTAACTTTTTATAAAGAAATAATCAATCTAGAATCAGGATATGTAAGGAAATATAAATATATACAGACACAATAGGAAATTACTTACGAAATATAGATAATAGAATTAATTTTGTCACAATTGATACCAACTAGATCAAAAAGGGGAATTAATGTGTTAGGCACTGTTTGGAAATGGTTAGCTGAAACTCCGGATGACGATGATTTCATTAAAATACAGAATAAAATAAATGATTTAATTGAAAACAATAAGCAACAATTTATTATTAATTCCAAATTGTTTAAAGAGATAAAATCTATTTCCGATAATTTTAAAACATTTTTATTGATCAAGATAAAATCACTTTCCGATCATTTTAAAAACATTAAGAAAACATCGTTTACGTTTATTAACATTTCACTTATATACCATTATTGATACTATCACACTGGCCAAAATTGATTTATTCAACACAAAAATTTTAAATATTGAAGACATTAAAGAAATATTATTTTATAATTATTTATATAAAATACCCCGTTATAACAAACAGATGCCAGATCCACTTCACATAATGATGAAAAATTATTAATAAGAGTTGACAGATCTAAGAAATGTCAAGTCCAGAATTTATACAAAATTTAAAAATACCGGTTCTCAGTCCATCCTTTCTAAATATGTAAGCGCTCGGTTAAACTTTTCCGTCCAGTGCTCAGTGTTACAGGAATTATTAATTATTATTATTATAATTTCGTTAACACTAAGCGAAAAACCAGATCTTACCCTTCCCGCTATTGTTTCAAAACACTACGGTAACATCGAATCAGGTAATAGCCGATCTGTTCGCCAAGTTTTTTCAAACAACATATTCTACTTTACCTCATTCCGAACAGCTATACTATTATGCCAGATCCACTTCACATAATGATGAAAAATTATTAATAAGAGTTGACAGATCTAAGAAATGTCAAGTCCAGAATTTATACAAAATTTAAAAATACCGGTTCTCAGTCCATCCTTTCTAAATATGTAAGCGCTCGGTTAAACTTTTCCGTCCAGTGCTCAGTGTTACAGGAATTATTAATTATTATTATTATAATTTCGTTAACACTAAGCGAAAAACCAGATCTTACCCTTCCCCGCTATTGTTTAAAAACACTACGGTAACATCGAATCAGGTAATAGCCGATCTGTTCGCCAAGTTTTTTCAAACAACATATTCTACTTTACCTCATTCCGAACAGCTATACTATTATGCGGTATCTAAGTCGAATCTAATATTCTGCCCGCTATATACGAAAGCTCACTGCTTAACGATCTTCAGCGTGTTAAACCGGTCTATTCGCCAGGTCCCGATGGAATCCCTGGCTGTGTGATCAGATTATGTGCAGAAGCCTTGTGCAAGCCTCTACTGAAACTGTTTACCTTATCTTTGGAATCTTCACAATTCCCTCATATATGGAAGGAGTCCTTTGTGATTCCTCTTCACATAAAAGGTAGCAAACTGCTGGATGCAAGCAATTACAGAGGAATCTCTAAATTGACGGCTATCCCAAAACTTTTCGAAAATGTTATCACTCCTCATTTGCAGCACCTTTGTAGATCAATCATATCACCGTGTCAACACGGTTGTATGAAACGCAGATCTACAACCACTAACCTCTTGGATCTAACTTCTTTCGTAATACAGGGTTTCAAAAATAATCTTCAAACAGATGTCATCTACACTGATTTTAGTAAAGCATTTGACTCTGTTAATCATTACCTTCTTATAAGAAAACTTGATCTTATAGGTTTCCCTGTTGATCTTCTAAATTGGATTTCAAGCTATCTGAATGGCAGGACACAACAAGTCCTCTTTAAAAATTCTTTATCTTCAAGTCTCCGAGTCACATCCGGTGTCCCACAAGGGAGTCATCTTGGTCCACTTCTTTTTACCTTATTCATTAACGACCTCCCCTTAATAATAAAGCATTCGCGTGTACTTATGTACAGAGACGATGTTAAATTATGCCTCCAGTACAAGGACACTTCTTGCCATTTGGACTTACAATCCGATCCGTGATAACATATTAAACTTAAATTGATCCAAGTGTAAAGTTATGACCTTTTGTCGTGCCAACCCAATATGCACGACTTACACTCTAAGTGGGTGCTCTTTGGAGAGAATAACACGAGTTATTCAGGTCATGTAAATCAGTCCGAAACACACCCCCCGATAAAACGGGAATCAATGGGAGCTGTCAACCAGCCAGCTCAAAAAACAATGAGGGTAAATAATATCAACGAGGGCCATTTTTTAGAGCAGCACCTTACAGAGGAATGCCTCATATAACAAGAGTAGACAGAAAAACTAAAAGACAACTCAAAATATTAATAGATACAGGAGCCACCGCGTGCTATATAAAAAAGGGTATTTATGAGAATAAAAGGGAATTATCAATACACTAAAGAGTATCTACAGATCATGTATATTTAATCATAAAATATTATCATTTGATAAATATATTTGGGGAACAAAATTTATTCTCTGAAACTGAGGGTTTATAATCTGATCTATTAATTGGATTCAATTTGTTAAGAAAGATTGGAGTTAAATTGGATATCGAGAAAGGAATCATGGAGTATAAGGGAAATAAAGAGAAACTCGAATATTTTGACGCGGATAAAAACGATAAAAAAAAAAATCGAAACGGTTATAGCTGAAGGCAGTTTATATAGCTTGGGGTCCTGAGCACGCCTGCCTAGATTCATCCGCCAATACACAATATATCAGTTTGGGATTGAAAAATCCTGAACAAGACAACGATGTTAATTCCGTCAGTTTTAAATCGAATAGTTTAGAATCCATAAATCCCGAAAACGGTTTTCCGACAAAGAAAAAATTTATAACCTAAATATAATTTCAAATCAAATAAAAGGTTTTGAAAATAAAGTTATGAATAAAATTGAAAGAAAGCATTCTAAAATAAATACGGAAATTCCTTTTCGTACCGATATTCGAGGAGAAAAAATACTGTCAATGACAGAGCAATTTATAGCAAACAATGTCCTTATGCTATGTCGGTCTCAGATTTTGTTAATAATTTATAGCAAACAATATCCTTATGCTATGTCGGTCTCAGATTTTGTTAATAATGAAATCGATAGAATGGTAAAAGAACAAATAATAATATTTGTATATAATAATAATATTTGTCTATAAAAAGTTAAATGAAAGCACAATACCTGACAGATACCCGACCTGTTAGGGAAGTCAAAATATTTCTCAACATTTGATCTGGAATCAGGATTCCACCAAATTTTAATGAAAAATTCAGATATTGAAAAATCAGCTTTCTCTATAAATAACGGAAATTTTGAATTCTTACGTATGCCATTTGGGTTAACAAACGCCCCTAGAATATTTCAATGAGCAATGGAGGACATATTGGGAGAACAAGTCGGAAAAACTTGTCATGTTTGTATGGATGATATAATAATCTTTTCTAATACAATTGAACAACATTATACTGATTTAATTCAAATAATTAATATTTTACAACAAGCAAATCTGAAAATTTCTCTAGAAAAATCTAAATTCTTTAAATTAGTATCTCACAAAGTAATTAAAACAGATCCTGAGAAAATCTCCACAATTATGAAGTATCCGATTCCACAAAACATTAGAGAGCTTCGAAGTTTTCTAGGCCTCACCGGCTATTACCGTAAATTTGTCCGAAATTATGCAAAAATGGCCAAACCTTTAATCAAATAATGGAAGTGATAATGGAAAAGTTTCTAGGAGAATGTCTACAAAAATTACAATACAGTTAGACGACCCAGCTGTTAAAGCTTTTAAAGAACTTAAAGATATTTAATAGCACAAGTGGAATTAGTTCAACCAGATTATAACAAAAAATTCACTTTAACGACAGACGCATCAGATGTAGCTATCGCAGCAGTTTTATCACAGGATAATAAACCAATTACTTTCATATCCAAAACTTTAAATAAAACCGAACAACTTTATGCCACAAATAAAAAAAAATTGTTGGCAATAGTTTGGGCTCTAAAAAATCTCATGAATTACTTATATGGTGTAATTCGTATAGAAATACAAACAGACCATCAATCTTTATCTTTCACAATCTCAGATAAAAACCCGAACGTAGAAATGAAAAAATTGTTCTCCTTTATAGAAAGTTTCACCCCGAAAATAATATATACACCCGCATTATCTCAAATAAAAATAAATAATATTACTAACAGCGATTTAGAATAATCAAACTCAGATCAAAATTCACAGCATTCTGCCGAAAGTAGTTTTGAAAATGTAATACAAGAGGCCCAAAAACCGTTAAATCAGTTTCAACAACAACTGTTATGAACAAAGGGGAGATATACAATACATGAGTCATTGAATGTTTTTGATAAGACCCGACATATAATTGAATATGATACGTCAGAAAACTTAATAGAAATGTTAAAGGAGTATCTAAAACCAAACATAACGGTAGGAATTCATTGCACTTTAGAAGATCTTTATCATATTAAATTACCATTAAAAAAGAACTTTATTAACAAATTTCTTTAAAAAAAAAATATATTTCTACAAGACGTGGAAAATAATGAAGATAAGGCTATCATAATAGAAGAAACACATAGTCGTGCTTACAGAGGACTAGACGAAAATTATAAAGAAATCAATTGGTCAAATTTATTTATCAAATTAAAGAAATTCATAAAAAATTGTACAATTTGAAACGAAAATAAATGCAACAGGCATCGTATTAAAATTCCTATTGGGGAAGCTCCTATTCCAACTAAAGAAGGAGAGAATTTACACATCGACATTTATTACGCGCAAAGTCTTATTTTCTTAACCTGTATTGACGCGTATTCAAAATTCCTGGTTGTAAAAGAAATTTTTACAATTTCTTTATAATTAAATTAATCACGAAAACATTTCAAGAATTCTAAAGAACACACAAAAAAAATGTTAGTAACATACAATGAAGGTCGTAAAGAAAAAGAATATCATGTAGGTCAAGTTTTTTATGAGAAGAAACACGGAGAAAGAAATAAGCTAAAAACTAGAAACTAAAAACAGGTTGTTAAGGAAAAATTACCTAAAAAAGTTATAAGCAATAATAGAAACAGAACTATCCACAAAGACAACATTAAGTTTTAACAAATAGCATATTTTTTTTTATTAAATTACAGAAAATGCATTTCTTATTACCACCATTCGTAATGATAACCACTTCAGAATTAATTGATTACTCCAATCACGAATTCTTCCTGTTCAAGGACAAAAAGGATGTCCTTACCTATAAATCATATGCCGACTTATTCCACGTAACTTAAGTTTTTATAAAGAAATAATCAATCTAGAATCAGGATATGTAAGGAAATATAAATATATACAGACACAATAGGAAATTACTTACGAAATATAGATAATAGAATTAATTTTGTCACAACTGATACCAACTAGATCAAAAAGGGGAATAAATGTGTTAGGCACTGTTTGGAAATGGTTAGCTGAAACTCCGGATGACGATGATTTCATTAAAATACAGAATAAAATAAATGATTTAATTGAAAACAATAAGCAACAATTTATTATTAATTCCAAATTGTTTAAAGAGATAAAATCAATTTCCGATCATTCAACACACATGTGGGCATTGTTAAAACAAATTTAACATTTTCATAAACCCATTATGCTTTCCCTTTGCAAAATTCTTTGTCATAATGTGTGCTATCATCTCATTCGTAGAAGTGTACTCTAACACAACGTGACCCTCTTTCAAGACTTCTCTAATGAAATGATATCGAATGTCGATGTGCTTCGTCCTAGAGTGATGAACCGGGTTCTTCGCTAAGTGTTGCGCACTCAGGTTGTCGCCATGCATAACCGTCGGGGTCTTCAGATCACCGCATCCGATCTCCACTATTAGCCTTCGTAAAGCTATAGCTTCCTTGCAAGCCGTGGTCAGAGCCATATACTCGGCTTCAGTACTGCTCAACGCCACGCTCTGCTGCTTCTCGGACCTCCATGATACTGGTCCGCCAGACAGGAAAAACACATACCCTGTGTATGACTTTCGGTCCAAACGGTCGCCTCCCCAATCTGCATCCACAAAGCCGGTAAATGCCTGACCGCACTTTTGGGCCTTGGGGCTGCTTTTCATGTACACAGTATCCTTTAGCTCGCTATTTAAGTACGCCGTGCATACGTCCATGTGATGCAAGTACAATTGCATCTCTGCTGCCAATGCCAAAATGAGCTCTCGAGCCTGCACACGGGTGAAAAAGTCTCGAAGTAGTCCACTCCGAACTTCTGCGAACACCCCTTTGCTACTAGTCGTGCCTTGAAGCGCTCAATTCTACCAGAGACGTCTCGTTTCAGTGAATACACCCACTTGCAAGCCACACACCGGCGATTTCTTGGTAAATCAGCCAGCTTCCATGTCTCATTTGCAAGTAGCGCCTTGTACTCCAGGCCCATTGCCTCTTCCCACTTTGCAGAATACTGCGAATTGATGGCCTCCTCATAGGACTTGGAAATTTCGACGTCGCTAGCCATCAACACGCCAAGTACATTGTATTGCTTCTTCGGGCGCCCTGGTCTGCCCGTCCGAACAATCTTTGGCCGTCCAGGCCCCACATGTACTTCAGCTTCTTCTGCCTCAGCTGCACTCTCATAGTCGTCGCTGCTGCCCACGGGTTCTGTATCGTCACCTTCCCGTGCATTCGAATCACTCTGCGGCTCCGGGTCATCAGTTGCGGGAAACTGGAACTCAATGGTATTTCCATGATTTACCAAACTACCAGACTCATCAAAAAGGACATCTCGCTTCTCGATCACACACCGCTTCTCTTTGTCAAACAGACGGTACCCCTTAGCCACTATTGAATATCCAATCATACGATATTCCTTTCCTTTGGATTCGAATTTGCCTTTATGGACTCCTTTGTCCAATGCCACTGCTATGGCACCAAAAACCCTCAAGTGGCTCACTGCTGGTATTTTTCCGGTCCACTCTTCCATAGGGGTTTTGCTTTGTAATGCTCTGCTCGTTGATCGGTTCCTCAGATACACCGCAGTGTTTATCGCCTCAGCCCATAGAGCCTCACCCAACTCCGATTGCAGCAACATGCTCCTAGCCATTTCTACTAGCGTGCGGTTGGCTCGTTCTGCAACTCCATTTTGTTGGGGAGTGTGTGGAACAGTCAGCTGTCTAGCGATCCCATGTGCCTTTAAATAGTCATCAAAAACATTATTGACGAACTCACCACCATTATCGCTCCGGATACATTTTATCTTTCTACCTGTTTGTCGCTCGACCAGTTTCTTAAACTCGACAAACTTAGTGAAGACCTCGTCCTTCTTCCGCAAGAAATATACAAAAATCCGCCTGGACTTGTCGTCTATGAAAGTGAGAAAGTACTTTGATCCAGCAAGTGACGGTGTGTTAAATGGCCCGCAAAGGTCTGAATGGATCATATCCAACAGCTCCTCAGCTCTGCTCCTCGTTGTCTTCGGAAATGGTTGCACATGGATTTTTGCTAGCATGCACGTCTTGCATACTGCTTCTGGTTTGAAAACGACCTTTTCAACACCGTACACCATCTTCTTCCTCACCATCTCCTGTAGGCTGCTTGTATTCAAATGGCCATACCTTTTATGCCATAGTGAACCGTCAGCATCAACGGCCGCAAAACAACTGTTATGTTTCCCTTGAAACATATACAAGTTACCAGCTCTCATTACACGCAGTATTCGCTCGAGTTACGAGTGCCTCCGTTGGATCGGGGGTCCTCCTTTCTCTACTCTTAGTTAGTTGCTGCCCAGGCACTTTAAATAAATCAACTGCTCGGTTTGGTGTCAAGATCAAGAATGATGAAAGCTTTATTCTTAATGTATACGCACGGGCAAGCAGCAGTGCTTTTGATCCCGTTAGTTCTAGATAGCGAGTCTAGACGAGGACGTCGCGATTACGCAGTGTGTATGTGTGTGTGTAGGTTCATGTTAATTTCAACGTCGAGAGCGTCGCCACCACGCAGTATGTGTGAATATGTGTGTGTGTGTGTGTTCATGCCGATTTCATCATCGGGTGCAACAGAGTTTCAGGTAGCGGGGGACGAGGCTATGCTGGCATGGTAGCTCGTGATCAATATATATATATACAGCTTTGGCACTTTGCTGATGTCGCCTACCGGGCGGGCTTCATAGGCGGAGGTGGTTGTTGAGGGGGGTTAATGCTGGGCATGGTAACTCCTCCCCCCTAGTGTGGAGAGATGGCCATAACGAAGGGATAGCCGACTCGACAACGTGAGGTGTGTGGGTGGGTTGCTGGGTAAAAATCGTTTTCTGCCTTTTACAGGTTCGGAGACAGATCACAAGTATTAGTACTATGCTCAATGCAAGGTACGTAGCGGTAAAGTATTGTTGAGTTATGTAGTCCATTTTCCCGGTTGTTGCCAATGCCTCCAGGTGCAGTTTTTCGAGTGATAGGACTTTCAATGTTTTGTTATTTTCTATTCGTTCCATTGGTGGTATCTCGATGGTAAGTTTGTCGTGGGAGACAATGAAGTATGAACAATGTATAGGTAAGGGAATTGTTTGAATGAAATGATACATTTGCTAGTTGAAAAATGGATTTTTAACCTTAAATAATAGTTTGGTGTTGCAAGTAAGAGTTTAACAGGATGGTAACAAAAGTTGTTAATGTGTTCATCCAATTCTATGGTTATATTTTGCTTATTAAATAAAATTCGTATGTCTTCTAATTGTTGTGTATTAAACATAAATTTGAAAATGATGCCTAACTTACTAGCAAGTAAGCTTTCGGCCACGTTATCGCTCTTTAAAAATTTGGTTCTGGTAATTTTCGAAAAATTTCTATATCGAAACTTGTTTGTTATTTACGTGTTCTATTTTATATATGATCCTGATAATAATGTCCCTGTCTGTTTATCAAATTTGTCTTTTAATTGTTACATTTTCATGTTTAGTTGAATTCATTAAGTGTTAGTGTTTGATTGGGACTGGGTGTTCACAGTTCTTTTAATGTGTTTCCTAATTTTTTGTTTATGTAATTTCTGACCTCTGGTAGTTATTAGTGTTATCCCTCTGTCTCTTTCTACCTTGTGTAGAGAAAATCTAGGTGTTATTTTGTTTCTTCTGTTTTCCTTCCTATATATAGTATTATTTTCCTCAACTAGAATTGGCGGTTCCCTGTCCTTATTTAACTTAGCCAATCTCTTATCGGTGGTGTTTTGTAGGTGTTGTTGTATTTGGGGGTATAGTGTTTGTCTGAATTGATTTAGTTTTGAGAGGTAGTCATGATGATTGTCATAAGTTATGGTTTTTCCAAATATGTGTGTCCTGCCGTGAAAGAGTTCGAAAGGGGTGTGATTTGTGCTAGAATGTATCGCGTTATTGTAGGTTGTTAATACTTCGCTAAGTATTTCGGTATGTTCGCACTGTAGGTGTAATTCTTTTCGACGGTTCATAACTATTCTGTACAATTCTGTTAACGTAGAGTGAAGTCTTTCGACGGGTGAATTACCAGTCGATTGTTGGAATGAAGTAGTATGTTGGAGTATATCGTATTGAGCAAGGAAATCGTTAAACAGGTTTCCGGAAAATTCTGTTCCCTGATCGAAAACAAGTTTTTTGGGTATGCCAAAGTTGCTCATGAACTGAGACAAGGCGGCAATGATTTTTATGGAGTTTCTGTTATCAAGCGGGTATGCTTGTGCGAACTTTGAAAATTTGTCAATGACAGTTAGATTATAAGTACCATTGACGAAGTAAATATCTATGTGGATCACCTCTAAAGGTCCTGGTGGGGCAGGTGGTGATTGCATAGCTGGTTTATGGGGTTGCCTGTCGTATTTAAGTGTAAGGCAAATGTCACAGTCTTTTATTACTTGCGTAATAATATCTTTCATGCGGGGGAAATAAATATCTCTTTTTAGGTGTTGAAAGGTTTCGTCGATACCTCTGTGGTTGTTCTTTAAGTGGTATGTAAGTATTCTTGTTTTTTGGTCTTCCGTTTCGGTTATTTCGGGTAAGAACAGTTTGCAACGGGAGATTTTATATGAGTCGTTCACCGAGAAGTAGTTGTTATACGCTTCCTCTATGAGCAAAAAGATTTGATCTGGGGCAAATATTGCAGTCATTTTGTTTGGTTTAAGAATTGATTGCAAGATGTTAGAAATAGTGTCAAAGGTATATGTAGGTTCTGAAATGACTTGTCTTGTTTTGTACGTAAATGGTGTTGTGATTTGTACTGAAGACTTTTCCCCAATGTGGAACACAATTTGTGTATTGAAATGATTTAATGGTTGTTGGACAACTGGGATTTTTTGTGGGTCTTCGTTTATGTTTAAATTTGGTTCTATTCGACTAAGCGCATCAGCGACCACGTTTTGTTTGCCTTTTTTATACACTACTTCGTAATCGTATGCGGCTAGGGTAGTTTTCCACCGAAGTAGTTTAGGGTTTTGACCATTAAAGCTTTCTAACCAGACTAATGGTTTGTGATCTGTGACTATTTTAAATTTCTGGCCAAAAAGGTATGGCCTAAAATGACTTACTGACCAAATAATAGCTAGCATTTCTTTTTCTATGGTGGAATATCGAACCTCTGTGTCTGATAGCGTTCTACTAGCGAAGGATATGGGTCTGTCGTTGGTATCGGGGCCTTGTGATAGCACTGACCCTATGGCGTAGTTGCTTGCGTCGGTCGTCAACGTGAATGGTTTTGTAAAGTCGGGGAATATAAGTATTGGGTCGTTGCATAATAAATTCTTTGAAATTTCGACTGCTTTCCTAAATTCGTCGTCTATTACTATTGATTTTTTTCCTTTTAATTGTCTTGTTATAGGTTTTGTTATTTTTGCGAAATCTTTGATAAACTTCCTATAGTACCCAAGTAATCCCAAAAATGACTTGATTTCCCTGATGGTTTTGGGGCAGGGAAAGTCTTTAATAGCTTGTATTTTGTTTGGGTTGGGCTTGACTCCCTCCTGAGTAACAATGTGTCCCAAAAAGTCAATTTCTTTCCTTAAGAAGTTACACTTAGCAGGTTGGATTTTTAGATTCGCATTCAGTAGCTTAGAGAAAACAAGTTTAATGTCGCTAATGTGTTTCTGCAGTGAGGGTGAGAATATAATAATGTCGTCTAGGTAAACCAGACAAACATTACCTATAAGGTCTCCTAGAACGTTGTCCATCACACGTTGAAAAGTGGCTGGTGCGTTCTTCAGACCGAAGGGCATTCTTGTGAATTCGTAATGCCCATTTTCGACTGTGAAAGCTGTTTTGTTCGCGTCTTGTGGATTCATCTCAATTTGATGGAATCCACTTGCCAAGTCTATTGTTGTGAAGTATTTTGTTCTACCTATTCGGTCCAGTATGTCTGCTATGTTAGGTATCGGATAACGGTCGGAGATGGTTTTTTCGTTTAATTTTCGAAAATCTATTACCAACCGCCATTTTTCTTTGCCTGTAGTGTCGGCTTTTTTGGGTACGATCCATACGGGTGCACTCCAAGGAGAGTGACTGTTTTTAATAATATTTTGTCGAAGCATTTCTGATATTTGTTTACGAACTTCTTCTTTGTGTACATATGGGTAACGGTATGATTTAGTGAATATCGGAACATTGTCTACTGTTGGTATGGAGTGTTTAACGACATTAGAAAAGGTCAAATGGCTCTCTTCATAATGGAAAAGTTTCCTAAAGGTTTTGCATAGATTGATTAGATTAAATTTTTCTTCTTGGTTTAAATGTTCTGTCTTAATATTAAGTTCTTGTTGGGTGTCCGTCTGAGTAGTATCCGCCATTGTAGACATGCAGTGTAAAAGTCCATAGTGTTGTAAAGAGAGTTCCTCTGCTATTAATGGTTCTTCTAAATAAAGTGTTTGGTTGTAGTCTGAACTGTTACAGACTTCGAAATAGGCTATACCTGCGGTTGCAGTATACAGTCCACCTGTTATTGATAGTTGGTTGTCAAAATCTGTGGTCCCGTATATAAAGTCTCCTTGCATGAAGTTTACTGGTAGTGGAAGCCTTACCTTGCTATTTGATGGTACAGTATGCAAAATGTCTACAGGGTTTGGTCGTGTCAAAATTGGAACTGCGGTTTCAGGTGTTTCCAAAATGGAATCCGCGATGTTTATTTTTGCATTCAGAGTGGATAGAAGATCCATGCCTAAGAGGCCATTGAAGTGTGGATGAAAATTGAACAAAAGAAACTTCTGATTTGACAATTCTTTGAATTGTTTAAATTTAATAGTGTCTGTGAATTCCGTAATTTGGAATGTATTAAGTACTGTATGAATGGCTATGCTTGAATTAAGTTTTTTTATATTGTCTTCTGTAATGAGGGCCGGGTTTATAAATGAATAAGTGGACCCAGTGTCTATTAGGAATTTAAGTGGTTGTAAAGGGACAAATGTTGGGGATAGCATTACATAAGGTAATGATGACCCGTGGGCTTTTCTAGTTATGAATCCGACTGGTCTTCCGAGGCTCTTTGCGGAAAATTTGTGTCGTCATTTATGTTGCACAAATTTACATTTGTGTTAGTATTGTTTCTGTATTGTTGGTGTGTTGAAGTTGGTTTTTCGTAGTTGTGGGATGTGTTTTGATTTCTCATCGATTGTCCCCCTTGCTGATGATTGGTTTGTTGGTGCGAAATGTTGCGACCATTATTATTTGATAGTTTCGGTTCTTGTTGGTTATTTTTTGGGTATGGGCGTCCTCTGTCCGTTGGATTGTCACGGCGACGGCCCTCTACTTGTCTGTTTGAGTTTTGGAAGAAAAAACTTTGTTCCATTTGTCCGTATTCGTAAGCTTTTTCGATAGTGTCCGGGTTCCTAATTCTTATGATTGTTCTTAATGGATCCTTTAATCCGATGATAAATGCGTTGAGACATATATCATCGTAGAGGGTACGTTTAGTTGCGAGTGCATTACCCGTGGTATCCATGTCTTTAGCTATTGTTATAAGTTCGTTTCTCATTTTAATTATACTGTAAAAGAGTTTTCCCATTGTAAGGTCATTTGGGAGGGTCTGTATTTCCCTAAGTATCATCGCTTCGGTTCTCTTGCTGGTGTAGAGTCGTTTGAGATTAGTCTTGATGTCGTCCCAGTTCAATCGAGTGTCGCAAAGGGTCAAGGCATCGTCTGCTTTTCCTACGATTTTGTTGCGGACGGCCCTTAGAAGTAGTTGTCCATAAGGGGTCTTGTCTACTGATCTAATGAGGAACAGCAGTTCCTCAGCGCTAGTTATGAACTTGTCGAGATTGCTAGGATGACCTTCAAAAGTGGGGAGTTGTTCGATAAAAGCCAAAATGTCGGTTGGGTTAAGGTTGGTGTTAATAACTGTGGAAGTAGCGGAAGTAGTCGGACTTAAAGGGGCTGATGCGTTTCCCGAGTCCATGTTGTTGCTGTTGGTGGATTGTTCTACTTGTTCCCTAATTTGAGGAAGGCTGCCTCCACTTCTAAGTCCAAGTCTTCTTTTACTTTGGGTATTAAACGGAATTCTCTTTGGCATGTAGGTGTTTTTGATTTGTGTAGTCTGTGTGTTGTACTTAAAAATATGGTATATGTGTTATTGTGCTTATATACTTTTGTATACGTGTACCTATATGTTGTGTATATGTTTAGTGTAATAATGTTTTAGCTTAAATAATAAGGTGTAATTAAGTAATTGTAATCTTATATATAGATAATCTTAAAATGTAGTGTGTATTTATAATATGAATCCGTTTGTTTCTTTCTAAGTAAGTGTTGGCTCCAATGTTTGACTGTAATATATTATGTACATTAGTAAGTATAAAAAATTTATATTCAGTTTGTATAAGTAAATGAACACATGGCAGTAACACAATCCGAAGTAGTAAGTTGAGTGTATTTGTAATTTGACAAATGTTTCTCAATTGGGAACATTCGCGAACAAGTATATGGCTTTTAAGGAAAGGTTCAACCTGACACACATAGTGATTTTATTACTGATTTATTGTTTAATTTCTTTCAATGTTGTGGTCCCGGTGCCTTTTCAGCGATTGATGTACACATATTCGGCCACAACATTGAACTAGATTTATTTGTTTTGCTTATTTATGTATGGTCCCGGTGTCTCATCAGCGATTGATGTACACATATTTGGCCATAGCACTGAATGATGTTAACTTTTTATGTATGTCATAAGTGATCCCGGTGCCCTTTCAGCGATTGATGTGCACATATTCGGTCACTTTGAATGTAAAGACATTTTTTTTTTATGTGTGATCCCGGTGCCCTTTCAGCGATTGATGTGCACATATTCGGTCACAATAGTTTGTAATTATACTGTATGTCACTGTTGAACTTGTTTGTGTGAAGTTTTTTCCTTTTCTTCTCTTTTTTTGAGAACCATATATTTACACTTGGCTCCTCAAACTTGTGTTTTTTTTTTTCTGCCACTTGTTCACTTACTTACCCGTTTACAGAAGTGGAACGAAGAACGTGAAAGGCGTTGTTAATCCTTTTAGTTCTAGTCCGGCTGCGCCAGTTACGAGTGCCTCCGTTGGATCGGGGGTCCTCCTTTCTCTACTCTTAGTTAGTTGCTGCCCAGGCACTTTAAATAAATCAACTGCTCGGTTTGGTGTCAAGATCAAGAATGATGAAAGCTTTATTCTTAATGTATACGCACGGGCAAGCAGCAGTGCTTTTGATCCCGTTAGTTCTAGATAGCGAGTCTAGACGAGGACGTCGCGATTACGCAGTGTGTATGTGTGTGTGTAGGTTCATGTTAATTTCAACGTCGAGAGCGTCGCCACCACGCAGTATGTGTGAATATGTGTGTGTGTGTGTGTTCATGCCGATTTCATCATCGGGTGCAACAGAGTTTCAGGTAGCGGGGGACGAGGCTATGCTGGCATGGTAGCTCGTGATCAATATATATATATACAGCTTTGGCACTTTGCTGATGTCGCCTACCGGGCGGGCTTCATAGGCGGAGGTGGTTGTTGAGGGGGGTTAATGCTGGGCATGGTAACTCTCGCCTTCCTGAATGACGTCAGCGTGATGTGGTCCAAAATTGACAAAACATTTATACTGAGCTGCACGGCTGACTGACATAAAGTTGCCGTTCAAATCTGGGACGAAGAGTACGTTATTCAATACCAGAGTACATAAATCAGTCTTCAGCTTCACTCTTCCTATGCCCTTTGCTAGTAGGAATCCATTTCCAGCAAGACTAATCAAGGGCATCAAAGATTTCCTTAAATTCTTTAATATGTGACGATATACTCTGCCCTTCCAACAAACGTTTGCTCAGCAACTTCTTATACAGCATGACCGTTTGTAACGGCCCTTTCGGCTGGTGGACATCCTGTAAAACTTTCCATGCCTCAGCCGCAGTGAGACACCCTTTTACATAAGCAAGTTGCGAAGACTTCACACTCAAGATAATCGTGGCCAATGCTTTTTCATCTTGGGATTGCCAAGCACCTCCAGTATCAACCTGAGGTTTCACGGACTCTCCTGAAACCACCTTCCACAAACATGCGTGCGCCAACACTGAACGCATCTGGATGCTCCACGTTTCATAGGAGCCATCCTCCAGCTTATCGATCTGATACAGGTTACTCATTCCGGCAATCTTGAGTAGAATCCAAAATCTAACTCCTGAGTTTCATTACACGTTTCTCCTTTAGGCAGCTCCTAGGGCGCTGGGCCCATAACCTGTTGTTTGTTGAAAAGGTGCTCCAAGTGTGGAACACTGACAACCACATTGGGAAGATCCTAATCTTCACCCAAACTCAGCGCATTGAGAGCAAAGGCCGAAAGAGTAAACGCGAAATAAAAATCTTGAGCCGAGCGTCCGAACACGAAGAAGTTTTATTTGAAACTGAAACTGATACACATAAAAATGCCAGCTTCATGCGGCTGCTTATTTACTAATATATATACATACATACAGTTCATGTGTATGTATGTATGTTCTCATACAAAATTACATATGCACTGTGGAAATGGCCTATATTCAACACACATGTGGGCATTGCCTATATTCAACAAGATCCACTTCACATAATGATGAAAAATTATTAATAAGAGTTGACAGATCTAAGAAATGTCAAGTCCAGAATTTATACAAAATTTAAAAATACCGGTTCTCAGTCCATCCTTTCTAAATATGTAAGCGCTCGGTTAAACTTTTCCGTCCAGTGCTCAGTGTTACAGGAATTATTAATTATTATTATTATAATTTCGTTAACACTAAGCGAAAAACCAGATCTTACCCTTCCCCGCTATTGTTTAAAAACACTACGGTAACATCGAATCAGGTAATAGCCGATCTGTTCGCCAAGTTTTTTCAAACAACATATTCTACTTTACCTCATTCCGAACAGCTATACTATTATGCGGTATCTAAGTCGAATCTAATATTCTGCCCGCTATATACGAAAGCTCACTGCTTAACGATCTTCAGCGTGTTAAACCGGTCTATTCGCCAGGTCCCGATGGAATCCCTGGCTGTGTGATCAGACTATGTGCGGAAGCCTTGTGCAAGCCTCTACTGAAACTGTTTACCTTATTTTTGGAATCTTCACAATTCCCTCATATATGGAAGGAGTCCTTTGTGATTCCTCTTCACATAAAAGGTAGCAAACTGGATGCAAGCAATTACAGAAGAATCTCTAAATTGACGGCTATCCCAAAACTTTTCGAAAATGTTATCACTCCTCATTTGCAGCACCTTTGTAGATCAATCATATCACCGTGTCAAAACGGTTGTATGAAACGCAGATCTACAACCACTAACCTCTTGGATCTAACTTCTTTCGTAATACAGGGTTTCAAAAATAATCTTCAAACAGATGTCATCTACACTGATTTTAGTAAAGCATTTGACTCTGTTAATCATTACCTTCTAATATAAAAACTTGATCTTATAGGTTTCCCTGTTGATCTTCTAAATTGGATTTCAAGCTAACTGAATGGCAAGACACAACAAGTCCTCTTTAAAAATTCTTTATATTCTATTCTCCGAGTCACATCCGGTGTCCAACAAAGGGAGCCATCTTTTGGTCCGTTTCGCTTATTCATTAACGACCTCCCCTTAATAAAAAACATTCGCGTTAGACGATGCGTTCGCGTTAGACGATGTTAAATTATGCCTCCAGTACAAGGACACTTCGTGGCATTTGGACATAGCACCAGTTGATGATCTTGGTGTTCTTCTGGACCCAAAACTAAAATTTTCCGACTATATTTCGTCTATTGTCAATAAGGCCAGGGGTGTGCTTGGTTTTATAAAAAGGTGGTCCAAGGAATTTGATGATCCTTACTTGACTAAAACCTTATTTATTTCGTTAGTCCGTCCGATTCTCGAGTACGGATCACCTGTTTGGAGTCCACAATACGCAGTCCACTCGGACCGCATTGAATCGGTCCAAAAAACTTCTTACTTTTTGCCTTGCGGCGCCTAAATTGGGATGCAAACCGTATATTACCTCCTTATTCCAATAGACTACTTTTAATTAATTTACCGTCCCTAGCTAACCGTAGAACTATGCTTGGAACAGTCTTTATTTGTAAGCTTATTCGTGGGGATGTTGAAAGTCCCGACTTGATCACTCGGCTTAACTTCTCGGTTCCAAGTAGATTCACTAGAAACTATATACCCCTTATCTTAAATCACTGTAGATCTAATTATGAGTTGCATGACCCTTACAGAGTTTTATGTTCTGACTATAATAGACTTTATCCTATTATCTGTAATCTTGACTCTCTGCCGCTATTAAAGCAATCAATTTTATATTTTCTATTACATAATTAGATCCTACTAACACTAATATTTAACATAGTTGTCTTACATTATATTCATTTCCTCGTTCCTGTTCTCTTTTTTATATCGCGTCTATATCTTCTCGCGAATCGAGCCGTACGATACACGGCAGCGCCCCTCGGTCGGTTGGGCGGGAGGTGGGAGCCGTGCGAAAAAAAAAAAAAATAAAAAAAAATAACAATTACAGAAAAGGCTCGATCGATAATTAATAGATCTAAGCCTAATAGTGCAGTAAAGTGCAGAAAAGAAAGTTTGATGACAAGTCAATTAAAACAATACTTGTCGGTTACGATCCAAATGTGTACAAAAGGTGGAATGGGAAATCGAAAATTTTATGATAGCTAGGGATGTTGAGGTGGACGATATAAACATGTTCAAAGTTGGTACATGAAGAAGAGTCGAAGGTTTAACTTCTTTTAAGAAAGATTATGTAGAGTCAGATTTTCCAATGGTAGAAAATGATGAATCTGTTGATTCTAGAATAAGTGTACAACTTAGGAAAAATTCCACATGTCTAAAGAATGCCGATCCAGTTTTAGAAACTGGTGATGAAATAAATGATAACAAAAGTAAGCAAGACATCAGACGCAGTGAAAGAAATAAAGGTAAACCTAATCTATCATATAGATTTTTAGAAAAATGTCTAATGAATACTCAAGTCTGTTTAAATGA
Organism: Drosophila sechellia; assembly: GCF_004382195.2. NCBI lineage: Eukaryota > Metazoa > Arthropoda > Insecta > Diptera > Drosophilidae > Drosophila > Drosophila sechellia. The sequence goes on from NW_022611371.1 coordinate 66,475, forward strand.
TATTACCAGTACATTTGATGAAAGTGAATTTCGTGATGACAGATCTTTTTGGGAAAAAGCAGAAGCAGAATAATAAAAACATAGTATATTGTAAATGGGTTTTTAGTATTAAACAAGATGAGTTTGGAAACTTAGTAAAGTAAAGCAAGGCTAGTAGCACGAGGTTTTACACAAGAATATATGACTGATTATGATGAGACATTTGCACCAGTTGCATGAATTTCCAGTTTTCTGTTTTTGTTGGCTCTTTCAACTCAATACAATTTACAAGTCATATGGATGTGAAAAGAGCATTCTTGAATGGAACACTAAAAGATAAAATCTATATGAAGGTTCGGTTGCCATATTGCGATGAGAATGCAGTATACAATCTTAATAAAGCTATTTTTGGCCTTAAACAAGCTGCAAGATGCCGGTTTGATGTTTTTGAAAATGTGCTAAAAGATGTTGGATTTGAAAATCTAAAAGTTGATCGTTGTATATATATGTCGGAGAAGGGAATGATATTTTGAAATAGGCGCCCTATCGATGGTCAACTGTTCACGAGACTTATGGATAGGACGAGTTGTAATCGATTGTGAGATTTCAATAACATTGAGGTCGAGTGTGGCCCTGATAGTGTGTGGCCGTGCGTGTCTATCGAGAAGAGAACGAGGAAAAGCACACACACGCAGCGGCAAGAATCAATAAGAGGAAAACTACTAAAAACTAAGACACGCTTCACAATTTGGATTAAATCCACGCTCCATCATCAGAAGTGGGATTGTGCCTTCGTCTGCACACCATGGACCAACTGCGCATCTTGATGGAGCACCAAAACCAAAGTTTCTTGGAATTGGCAAAAACACTGCAAGCGTGTGTGCGAGAACCGGCACAAAATGGCGTCGTCACATTGCCAAAGTTTAACGCCGACATTCCAGGCGCCGACGCTACTCAATGGTGCTCTACGGTTGATATTATTGTGGCTGAAAAACCTCTGGAAGGCAGTGCATTAATATTGGCCTTAACGAAATCGCTGGAAGGAAGTGCGTCCCAATGGCTGTCAGAAGTGTGCTATGCTGGTGTGACATGGTTGGAATTTAAGCAGTTATTCCAACAACGCTATGCAAATGCAGAGACGCCAGCCGCCATGTTTTTACAGTTACTGAACAGTCGCCCAGGCAACAGTGAATGCCTTGCCATATAAGTTAACACAATCACCAAACAGACGAAATATAGTCGTAAGCCTCAAGTGTTTAGATCGAGCTTTATCTATAAGAAACGGTACCTTGTTAAGCTTTAGAGATAAGAGCTTTTAATATACTTAAGTCAGTCGATATTGGGAGATGAGCAGCGTCGGTCATCGCCACGTACTTACAATTCGTCTCATTAAGTGCAGACCGCGCAAGCCCTATTATAATTAATAAACCTACACTAATAAATATATTGAAAATCTACAAAACGATAATTGGGGCCCAAATGGATATAAAACCTACAATAACTGAATAATTATAAATAAATAACAAAAGGAGGATCCGGAGACAAAACCAGCGGCATTGGATAATCAACTCTAACCTAAAAAATAAAATTTCCTGATTACATAGAATATAATATTAATTACTAAGACCATCTACTTTAAAATTGTTTGTTAAGCACTATTATTATATTGTAAGTATAACGCTTATTGAACGAATTAAAAATATCAATACCTTTTTATTACACAACTTATGCAAAGAGTATTGATAATAAAAATACATGAGTGACAGTGATAACCTTTTAGACAACCTCGTGTCAAGCTTAGATAAATGGTCAGCGCACCAGGCAAGTAGGCAAAACAGTGCAAAAAATAATAAGTCATCAGATAATTGGTGGTTGAAAACAAATACAACTAGAGAAATGGAATTTGAAGCTCAGTTAAAAGCGATCGTAGAGAGTGCTGTTGCCGGCGCGCTGGCAGTCCAAAAAAAATCATTTGAAAATCAATTGAAGGAGATGAATGAGCGAATCGGGAAATTAACAGTGAGCACCCCAGAGGTGGAAACTTATGTAGATGCTGAAATTAGACCAGGTGTTGTCTGTAACGAGCCTCTAGATATAGTTAAATCTCTGCCAGACTTTGAGGGCAATAGTGAAACATATGTGTCGTGGAGAAAAGCGGCTCATGTCGCTTTTAAAGTTTTTGAAGACTACGAGGGAAGTTCAACATTTTACCAAGCTCTTGGTATTATGCGAAATAAAATAAAAGGTCCGGCGAATACAGTATTGGCTTCTTTTAATACTCCGTTACATTTCAAAGCAATGATCAGCCGTCTTGATTTCACATACTCTGACAAAAGGCCGATCTATCTAATCGAACAAGAGCTATCAACTTTGCGACAGGGAGACATGACTCTTACTGAATTCTACGATGAAGTCGAGAAAAAACTGACCCTACTTACCAACAAGACAATAATGACGTTTGATAGTGCCTTGGCGATGTCACTGAATGAAAAGTACAGGGCGGACGCGTTACGTGTATTTGTAACCGGAGCTAAGAAATCGTTGAGCGACATTCTTTTTGCCAAAGGTCCAAAAGATTTACCAACTGCTCTCGCTTTAGCGCAAGAGGTGGAGTCGAACCATGAGCGTTACCAATTCGCCCTTATTTATTCTAAAAATATTGGAGACAGGGGTCAGAAAATCGAACAAAAGCACAGCGATAAGGATAGAAATTCAATCATGCCCATGCAAACTAAAAACCCATATTTTAGCAAGCGTCAGGTGCATACTTATGATAATCAGGAAAGGCAAGATCCAGTCCAGTTAACAAATCCTGATGTATCCATGCGATCTAGAAGAACTGGAAATTTTGGACAAGCTCCATTTCCGACTCAGGGAAATATTTGGCCATCCCAACAGCAAAATTCTTGGCCATCTCAACAACAATATTCTTGGCCATCCCAACAACAAAATTCATTTCGAACACAAAATCAATTCGCATCGCAACCCCAACAGCAAAACACAAGTCAGGCTCAGGGACATGTTGGGTATGCGCAAGCATCAAAAAGACCAACGAGTGGCAGTGCAAGGTTTACAGGGCCAAAACAGCAGAGGATCAACTACTTACCTCATGAGAAAGGTCAATGTGAGGAAGACACAGACGGTTATCAAAAGGAGGCAGAAGCGGAGGTTGATGATTATGAGAACGAACTAGTGAACTACGATCATGTTCATTTTTTAGCCACAAATCCCTGCTACCGTACATAGAAAGAGAGATAGCAGGGAGAACCATAAAACTTTTGATTGACACCGGGGCTTCGAAAAATTACATACAGCCCCTCCCTGAATTAAAAAACATAATGCCGGTACAAAATAAATTCACGGTAAAATCGCTTCATGGTTGCAGCACCGTCAAACAGAAATGCTTTATTAATCTATTTAACACATCTGTTCAATTCTTTATTCTTCCAAGTCTCTCTAGTTTTGACGCAATAATAGGACTTGACCTTTTGAAACAGGGAATGCAACGTTAGATTTTAAGAACAAAACGTTAAATATTAACAATGAAGTGGAATCTATTCAGTTTTTGAGATGTGACAGCGTAAATTTCACAAACATAGAGAATATTGTGGTTCCAAATCAGATATCTAATAAATTCCATACAATGCTTCGAAACCGATTGGCCGTCTTTGCGGAACAGGAAGAAGCGCTGCCGTATAATACCAACATTGTTGCCACAATACGTACTGAGGACGACCAACCTATTTACTCAAAACTCTATCCGTACCCCATGGGCGTATCAGATTTTGTGAATAAGGAGACACATGCTGTTTTAAAGGACGGAATTATCAGGCCCTCGTCGTCACCTTACAACAATCCGGTTTGGGTAGTCGATAAAAAAGGTACAGATGAAGAGGGAAATACTAAGAAAAGGTAAATTTAAAAACAATCGACGACAAGTACCCTATACCAAACGTAGTATCCATCTTGTCAAATTTGGGAAAAGCCAGGTTCTTTACAACCCTTGACCTTAAATCGGGGTTTCACCAAATTCTGCTCGCAGAAAAGGATAGGGAGAAAACTGCCTTTTCAGTAGGAAATGGAAAATACGAGTTTTGCCGTTTGCCGTTTGGCTTGAAAAATGCCGCAAGTATTTTTCATCGTGCTATTGATGATGTTCTTAGGGACCGTATAGGAAAGTCATGTTACGTTTACGTTGATGACGTAATAATATTTTCAAACGGAATTGAGGACCACGTAAACGACGTTGCTTGGGTACTAGACAGACTCTCTGAGGCAAACATGAGGGTTTCTAAAGAGAAATCGTTTTTCTTCAAGGAAAGCGTCGAGTATCTCGGATTTATGGTGTCAAGTGGAGGTATCACAACCAGTCCTAGCAAAGTAGAGGTTATTCAGAAATATAATCAACCTACTAATCTGTTTAGTGTTCGATCGTTTTTAGGGCTGGCAAGTTATTACCGCTGCTTTATTAAGGACTTCGCCTCTATTGCTAGACCACTCACTGACATTCTGAAGGGTGAAAACGGAAAGGTTTCCGCAAGCCAGTCTAAAAAGATACCAATTTCTTTCGATGAAAGGTAATGTTCTGCTTTTGAGAAGCTTAAAAATGTTCTTGTCTCCGAAAATGTAATGTTATTGTATCCCTATTATAGAAAAGCCTTTGACTTAACAACAGACGCTTCGGCTTTTGGCCTGGGGGCAGTCTTATCACAGGATGGCAAGCCTGTTACAATGATTTCGAGAACTTTACAGGATAGAGAACTTAATTTCGCAACAAATGAACGAGAACTTTTGGCCATCGTTTGGGCTTTAAAGTCTCTTAGGAACTATCTATATGGTGTCAAAAACTTAAACATTTTTACAGATCACCAACCGTTAACATACGCCGTGTCAGATAGGAATCCAAATGCAAAAATCAACAGATGGAAGGCGTTTATAGACGAACATAATGCTAAAATTTTCTATAAACCTGGCAAGGAGAACTATTTTTCCGATGCACTATCCAGGCAGGCTATTCATGTCCTAGAGGACGAACCCCAGTCAGACATTTCAACAATACATAGCGAAATTTCATTGACTTTTACAATAAAAACTATCGACAACCCGGTTAACTGTTTTAGAAACCAAATTGTAATAGATGAGGGCACCGCAGACTCAACTCGAACTTTTGTTATTTTCGGAAGCAAGACAAGGCATCTAATACAATTTCTAGACAAAGAGACCTTAATCGGAAGAATTCGTGATGTGGTTAAGCCGGATGTTGTGAATGCGATACACTGCGAATTACCTGTACTAGCTTTCATTTAAAACAGTCTTGTAAATGAGTTTCCAGCAACGACCTTCCGACACACTATGAAAATGGTCAGCGACATTTTTAATCAAACTGAGCAACGGGAAATAGTGTCTTTGGACTACAACAGAGCGCATAGGGCAGCACAGGAGAATGTAAAACAAATTCTTCAATACTACTTTTTCCCTAAGATGTCACAAATAGCCGCTACCTTTGTTGCTAACTGCTTGGTTTGTCAAAAAGCCAAATACGACCGCCATCCGCAAAGGCAAATCCTCGGTAGAACACCTATTCCGTCACATGTAGGCGAGACATTGCATATTGATATTTTTTCTACGGACAGAAAGTACTTTTTGACATGTATTGACAAACTTTCCAAATTCGCTATTGTGCAACCAATCGGCTCTCGAACGATAACTGATTTGGAACCCGCAATTATGCAACTAATGAACTTTTATCCCTATTCAAAGACAATATTTAGTGATAATGAACCGTCCATAAATTCCGAGTCAATCAAGTCACTTTTGAAAAATCGTTTCAATGTTGACATAGCGAACGCACCTCCACTCCATAGTACCTCAAACGGACAGGTTGAAAGCTTCCACAGCACGCTTTTAGAAATAGCTCGATGCTTGAAACTTGACAGTGGAATGAATGATACAGTCAACCTTATTCTTCAGGCAACAATAGAATACAATAAGACGGTGCACTCAGTCACCAATAGAAGACCGATCGACATTATTCATTCAACTCCTCCCGAATTGGCTAACGAAATAGTAGAAATGGTTAACGAAGCTCAGGAAAAACAGCTAAGAAGAGAAAATGTAACAAGACGAGACAGAACCTTTGAGGTGGGAGAAACCGTCATGGTAAAACAAAACAATCGTTTGGGTAATAAACTAACCCCACGGTATAGGGAAGAACTAATCGAAGCAGACCTCAGGACAACGGTCCTCATAAAAGGGAGGGTCGTTCATAAAGATAATCTACGCTAGGTTTATTATTTCTTTTCCCTTTGTGACCATCGCCAAGTTAGCAAAGTACAAACATGAAATCTGGACACTAGTAAAAGGGTTTGCAAAAGTTTTTCAATTAAACATTTGTCAAATCCTACTTATTTAATCTTTAAACATTTTGTATTATTTCCGCTTCATCCTCTTTAGAAAAGTTTAAAGGTATGTCATGAAATGCTAGACCCGAATGATTTGAAAACTTAAAATCCACGCAACCACAAATATTTCCTAAAACTACCATAGAAAATAAATGCATTACCAAAACGTCATAATAACAGTATAGCGCACTCACTCTAATTAGATTTCAAATTCCCGATTAAAAAAAAAAAAAAAACACTAATGTTATCAATACCCTTTTCTGATTCTGTTCAACTGAATAGGAAAATCAATACTTGCTATCAATAAGCGTTTTACTACATACTTTAATATCAAAAATATCTGAATGAACTTTATTATAAAATTATTATTGTTATACTTAATTATTGTCAAAACTTTAGTATTAAAACTGTAACTACCTCTTAAGTAGATGAGAAGAGTAGAATTAAGAATTAATTAAGATTATTAATTAAGAATTAAGATTAATTAAGAATTAAGAATTAAGATCTATCAACGTAGTATCTGCTAAAGACGTAAAGATGCGGCAACTATTTCTGCGCCTGGGTACTGAAACGACGAACTGAATAATATCTGCCATCAGACGCCATACAGAGTGCGTTCAACAAATACGTTTTGATGGTCAACTAGTTCAACCAAAATCAGCATCATCGTCGTCAACAAGTCGACGGTTACAATAAAGATTTTTCCCAGGTTCGCTACGATCATCTCCAGAACCTTGTTGCGAACCCATGACATGGAGAATCAACAACACTTACGAACTTCTCGGATCATCCAGATATGCGGAGCTGCCTTCCCTTCGATGGTTTAATGCAGTACCAAGTTGGCAGTATGAGAACTTAGTGGCAATGTTACCCGTAAGATCCGCTTTCAAATAGATTTGCCAATTGTAAAAAGTCTGTGGACAGCCTTCGTCTTAGAAGGGGAGGAGTTAACACAATCACCAAACAGACGAAATATAGTCGTAAGCCTCAAGTGTTTAGATCGAGCTTTACCTATAAGAAACGGTATCTTGTTAAGCTTTAGAGATAAGAGCTTTTGATATACTTAAGTCAGTCGATATTGGGAGATGAGTAGCGTCGGTCATCGCCACGTACTTACAATTCGTCTCATTAAGTGCAGACCGCGCAAGCCCTATTATAATTAATAAACCTACACTAATAAATATATTGAAAATCTACAAAACGATAATTTATATGCTAGTCGCATGGTGACGTCACTCGTTTGCAAATGGAAAGGCTTGGATACCGAGAGGATTGCTGTGTCTGTGGTTTTGGGACATTTGGCCAACTTTGATCGCCGATTACAAAGAATTGCCTACACTGCCGAGATCAAGAATAGACGCGACCTACAGGCTGAGTTGCAGGTCTTCGCTTTTGACAGGCGCACACATCATTCTGGGAATGAGGAATCTGGAGGAAAGCGAGCTAAGTTCGCCCCCTGTAAGTGTCATCTTTGTGGTAAAATGGGGCACAAGATGATTGACTGCCGAAACAGGAAGCAGAGCGCTGGCATGTCGAGAAAGGATCACCGAGGAAGCCAATCATTTCAGCAGCATTATCGCTATCGCTGCCAGGAGCAAGGTCATATAGCTTCACAATGCCCCAAAAATATGGCAAGTGGTGGAGCTGGATTTCGGAACGAGAAGAGAGCTGAGCTGTGCGTGGTGGATGAACCAAAGACAAGTATGCTGCTACGAGGTGAGAACTTTCCAATTATCTTTGACTCTGGAGCAGGGTGCTCTTTGATTAAAGAGAGTTTTGCTAAAAACATAAGAGGTAAAATAATAAATAACGTAGTAAACCTGAAAGGTATTGGAAATGCAAATGTTTTCAGTACAATTCAAATCGATAACAATATTCTCATTAATGGAAACAGTTTAAATGTAATATTTCATGTAGTACCAGATGATTGTATGTCAAATAATATCGTACTAGGACGCGAAGTATTAGCTCATGGATATGCTGCTGTAGTGTCTTGTAAAGGAGTAGAAATAATTAAGAATGAAACAAAAACTGTTAATTCGTGCTCTAAGTTCATAGAAAACTCATTCGAAATAATAGAAAACAATGTATGCGGTGAAAACAAAAATGAAATAACAACATTGTTGAAATCCTACTCAGATTTTTTTATACAGGGAACGCCTCAGACTGGCGAAATTCGGGAGAAATGAAAATTCGATTGATTGATGAGACAAAAACGGTACAGAGAAGACCATATAGATTGAGCCCCAGTGAGAGAGATGTGGTTCGAAACAAAGTTCAAGAATTATTAGATTGCAAAGTTATCAGACCGAGTAGCTCCCCTTTTGCGAGCCCTGTTCTATTGGTGAAGAAGAAGAATGGATCAGCTAGGCTTTGTGTTGATTATAGAGAATTGAATTCGAATACAGGTGCTGACAAGTTTCCGTTGCCTTTAATATCTGATCAGATAGCCAGGTTGCGTGGTGCAAAGTTCTTTACCTGCTTGGTCATGGCAAGTGGCTATTACCAGGTTCCTACGCATCCGAACTCTGTCGAGTACACGGCATTTGTCACCCCTGACGGCCAATATGAGTTCCTGTCGATGCCATTTGGACTTAAGAATGCGCCATCAGTCTTTCAAAGAGCAGTTATAAAGGCATTAAGCGAGGTCGCTTATTCGTATGTCATTGTGTAAATGGACGACATAATGATTGTAGCTCCAACCAAGGAAACGGTACTCGAAAGGTTAAAGATTGTTTTGGATATTTTATCAAAGGCAGGATTTTCATTCAATGTTGAAAAATGCTTCTTTCTGAGGACTTCTGTCCAATATTTAGGATTCGAAGTACGAGCAGGTCAGTGACAACATTGAGACAGTTCATTGGGTTAGCATCGTACTTTCGTCAGTTTGTTCCAGGATTTTCACAGCTAATGAAGCCTTTATATTTTCTCACCTCAGAGAAAAATAAATTTGAGTGGAATATAGAACATGAGGAAATACGTAGAAAAATTATTCACATTTTTACTAATAAACCAGTTTTGATTATCTTTGATCCGCAATATCCAATAGAGTTACACACCGATGCGAGTGCAATCGGATATGGTGCTATACTCTTGCACAGAATTGAAAATAAACCGTATGTAGTGGAATACTACAGTAAGACACAAGTGTATGCGAATCTAAATATACTTCGATGAGTTGGAAACTCTTGCGGTGGTAAATGCAGTCAAGCCTTTCCGGCACTACTTACATGGCAGAAAGTTTGTAATATTCACTGATTGTAATTCTTTAAAATCATCACGAAATAAGATTGAGTTGTAGCCTAGAGTCTATCGCTGGTGGGCTTATTTACAGACATTCGATTTTGACATACAGTATAGAGAAGGCAAGCGTATGGCTCATGCTGATTTCTTGTCCAGAAATCCACTTCCTCCGGAAAATTCCCCTGAATATGCGAAAGTTGTTGAAAAGCGAATCGACTTAACTGAAGTATCTGAGGATTGGATTTGTGCAGAGCAACAGAAAGATCAAGATATCGTAGAAATCGTTGCCAAGCTGAACAATGATGAATGTCCATTCGATTTGGCTAAGACATATGATTTGAGAGCTGGAGTTTTGTATAGAATCATACAAAGAAATGGCAAGACCCTATGTTTGCCAGTGGTGCCTCGTGGATTTATATGGTCAGTTATTAACCAAGTACATGAATCCATAATGCATCTGGGCTGGGAGAAAACACTTGACAAGGTTTACGATTACTATTGGTTTGAGGGCATGGCCAAATACGTTCGAAGATTTGTTGAAAATTGTATAACCTGCCGAGTGTCCAAATCATCTTCTGGAAAATTACAAATGGAATTACATCCTATTCCCAAAGTAAACATTCCGTGGCATACTGTTCAGGCAAGCTTAGTGGTAAAAGCGATCGTAAAGAATATGTTATTGTACAGATAGATGCATTTACCAAGTATGTTTATCTCTATCACACGTTCACATTAAGTGCAGAAAGCTGTGTAATGGCGTTAAAATCAGCAATTTCGTTGTTCGGATTCCCTATTCGTATTGTGGCTGATCAGGGAAGAAGTTTTTCAGGTGCTAAGTTCGTTGAATTTTGCTCTTCACAAAAGATAAAATTACATTTGATAGCAACAGGAGCAAGCCGAGGTAATGGCCAGGTTGAGAGAGTTATGAGTACCTTGAAAAATTTATTAACAGCTGTTGAAATGAGTTCTCGATCGTGGTAAGAGGCATTGGGTGACGTTCAATTAGCTATTAATTGTACTGCTAATAAGATAACAAAAGCGAGTCCATTAGAATTATTAATGGGAAAGGTTGCTCGACCTTTAGGCCTTGTTCCCATTCATGAACCAGAAACTGAAATAGATCTGACTAAGATAAGAACCCAAGCTTTAGAGAATATAGAAAGATCAGGAAAGTATGAGAAGGAAAGATTTGATAAAGGCAGAGCTAAGATAGTAAAATTCAGTGTTGGAGATTTTGTGTTGCTAAATAATAGTGAGAGAAACCAGACTAAGTTAGAAGCTAAATATAGAGGACCATTGAGATTATTGAGGTATTGGATAATGACAGATATACTTTAAAGAGTTTGAAAAGTAATAGGCGGTATAAGTATGCGCATGAGAGATTAAGAAGATTGCCAGATGGGCAGGTGCCAAGCGAGCTGGAGATCGATGTTAGCCCGCCAGGTGAAACTGTTGAAAGAGACAGTAGTAATGTTGATGAAAGAGATGAAATGTAAACTGTTGAAAGAGACAGTAGTGATGTTGATGAAAGAGATGATATGTAAACTGTTGAAAGAGACAGTAAGAAAAGTTGTTGAAAGAAATGGTATGGAAACTGTTGAAAGTGAAGTTTTTGAAAGATATGAAATGGAAACTGTTGAAAGAGACAGTTGGCGGAAGTTGGAAAGTACACAGTTTATCGATGGCTACGTGGCGGTACCTGACCCTGAGTGGTAAAATGATAATATTGTTAGAAAATGAGAGAAGAAAATAAGAGAGGAAAATGAGAAAAGAAAATGAGAGAAGAAAATAAGAGACGAAAATGAGAAAAGAAAATGAGAGAACAAAATAAGAGACGAAAATGAGAAAGAAAATGAGAAAATAGAATAAGTAAAGACGAGATGAAAGAAGAAAATTAATAAAATTTTGATTTGAAAAGAAATTGCTTAAATGAACGAAATAGTCAAGAAATTGAAGAATTCTAAGAAATGAATAATGAATGTTAAAGATTAAGTTAAAAAAATTCAAAGTCGTTAATGAATAAGATTGTCACATTAAGAGTACAACTGAAGATTGAAGGTTGATTTATTGCAGAGGGTAGCTCATACACGAGGGCGTGTAATTTATCAGAATGGCCGTGTCGGAGAAGGGAATGATATTTTGAAATAGGCGATGGTCAACTGTTCACGAGACTTATCGATAGGACGAGTTGTAATCGATTGTGAGATTTCAATAACATTGAGATCGAGTGTGGCCCTGATAGTGTGTGGCCGTGCGTGTCTATCGAGAAGAGAACGAGGAAAAGCACACACACGCAGCGGCAAGAATCAATAAGAGGAAAACTACAGGGACACGCTTCACAATTTGGATTAAATCCACGCTCCGTCATATATTTTAGATAAAGGAAATTTCTTAGATAATATCTATATTTTATTATTAGTGGACGATGTAATAATTGCAACTAGTAAATCTGAAACTATGTCTAAATTTAAATGACTGATTTGAAAGAAGTTCGATATTTTATCGGAATTAAAATTGATAGAAATAAAAGTTAGATATGTCTCAGTCAATCTACATATACAGCTGCGGTTAAAATAATAGCACTACTGCAGGTGGAAAGTTGATTTCATAAAAAAAGGTATAGAATGTTTTTTTTTTAAAGTTCGATTGCATGAATAATAAGTACCATATGTTGTCTCTCTAAGCAAGAAATTTTTAGTCTCTCAATGTAACGGTTCTTTTTGTTTTTGGGCACTTTCTGCAAAACCGCGCTAAATGAGGCGGTAACAAAAATAGCACTGACCACGTTTTTGCTGAATAAAATTAATAGGAGTGATTGCTTTTGGTTTTTTTTCGACAAATTTTAAAAAAAGGAGTTGCATTAAAGGTTTTAATTGAATTTTTTTCGAAAGAAAAAAAAGCATTTTACCGCCGAAATAAGGAATTTGATTAAAAACATGATCTCTGAAGGTAAAACCTACGCTAAAATGAGACGGTTTGTTGGTTTTTCAAACAATATGCATTGCTGTTTGTCGAAAATAACGAAACACGTGGAAGAAAGCTCTCAATGTTCAACGAGGAGATCAAGCGCTTGGTTCGGCAAAGCAAGAAGGAGCCTTTTATGCCGGCGATGGAACTGAAGAAGGAGCTTCATATAGCTGCAAGCGTGGAAACAGTTCGCAAACACTTAAGACAAAACAACCTTAATGTGTGCAGTCCCAGAAAAGTTCCGCTTTTGACTGCGAAGCATGTGGCAAAGCGAATCGAATATGCCAAGATACGCAAGGACTTCTTCAGGCAACAATAGAATACAATAAGACGGTGCACTCAGTCACCAATAGAAGACCGATCGACATTATTCATTCAACTCCTCCCGAATTGGCTAACGAAATAGTAGAAATGGTTAACGAAGCTCAGGAAAAACAGCTAAGAAGAGAAAATGTAACAAGACGAGACAGAACCTTTGAGGTGGGAGAAACCGTCATGGTAAAACAAAACAATCGTTTGGGAAATAAACTAACCCCACGGTATAGGGAAGAACTAATCGAAGCAGACCTCAGGACAACGGTCCTCATAAAAGGGAGGGTCGTTCATAAAGATAATCTACGCTAGGTTTATTATTTCTTTTCCCTTTGTGACCATCGCCAAGTTAGCAAAGTACAAACATGAAATCTGGACACTAGTAAAAGGGTTTGCAAAAGTTTTTCAATTAAACATTTGTCAAATCCTACTTATTTAATCTTTAAACATTTTGTATTATTTCCGCTTCATCCTCTTTAGAAAAGTTTAAAGGTATGTCATGAAATGCTAGACCCGAATGATTTGAAAACTTAAAATCCACGCAACCACAAATATTTCCTAAAACTACCATAGAAAATAAATGCATTACCAAAACGTCATAATAACAGTATAGCGCACTCACTCTAATTAGATTTCAAATTCCCGATTAAAAAAAAAAAAAAAACACTAATGTTATCAATACCCTTTTCTGATTCTGTTCAACTGAATAGGAAAATCAATACTTGCTATCAATAAGCGTTTTACTACATACTTTAATATCAAAAATATCTGAATGAACTTTATTATAAAATTATAATTGTTATACTTAATTATTGTCAAAACTTTAGTATTAAAACTGTAACTACCTCTTAAGTAGATGAGAAGAGTAGAATTAAGAATTAATTAAGATTATTAATTAAGAATTAAGATTAATTAAGAATTAAGAATTAAGATCTATCAACGTAGTATCTGCTAAAGACGTAAAGATGCGGCAACTATTTCTGCGCCTGGGTACTGAAACGACGAACTGAATAATATCTGCCATCAGACGCCATACAGAGTGCGTTCAACAAATACGTTTTGATGGTCAACTAGTTCAACCAAAATCAGCATCATCGTCGTCAACAAGTCGACGGTTACAATAAAGATTTTTCCCAGGTTCGCTACGATCATCTCCAGAACCTTGTTGCGAACCCATGACATGGAGAATCAACAACACTTACGAACTTCTCGGATCATCCAGATATGCGGAGCTGCCTTCCCTTCGATGGTTTAATGCAGTACCAAGTTGGCAGTATGAGAACTTAGTGGCAATGTTACCCGTAAGATCCGCTTTCAAATAGATTTGCCAATTGTAAAAAGTCTGTGGACAGCCTTCGTCTTAGAAGGGGAGGAGTTAACACAATCACCAAACAGACGAAATATAGTCGTAAGCCTCAAGTGTTTAGATCGAGCTTTACCTATAAGAAACGGTATCTTGTTAAGCTTTAGAGATAAGAGCTTTTGATATACTTAAGTCAGTCGATATTGGGAGATGAGTAGCGTCGGTCATCGCCACGTACTTACAATTCGTCTCATTAAGTGCAGACCGCGCAAGCCCTATTATAATTAATAAACCTACACTAATAAATATATTGAAAATCTACAAAACGATAATTTATATGCTAGTCGCATGGTGACGTCACTCGTTTGCAAATGGAAAGGCTTGGATACCGAGAGGATTGCTGTGTCTGTGGTTTTGGGACATTTGGCCAACTTTGATCGCCGATTACAAAGAATTGCCTACACTGCCGAGATCAAGAATAGACGCGACCTACAGGCTGAGTTGCAGGTCTTCGCTTTTGACAGGCGCACACATCATTCTGGGAATGAGGAATCTGGAGGAAAGCGAGCTAAGTTCGCCCCCTGTAAGTGTCATCTTTGTGGTAAAATGGGGCACAAGATGATTGACTGCCGAAACAGGAAGCAGAGCGCTGGCATGTCGAGAAAGGATCACCGAGGAAGCCAATCATTTCAGCAGCATTATCGCTATCGCTGCCAGGAGCAAGGTCATATAGCTTCACAATGCCCCAAAAATATGGCAAGTGGTGGAGCTGGATTTCGGAACGAGAAGAGAGCTGAGCTGTGCGTGGTGGATGAACCAAAGACAAGTATGCTGCTACGAGGTGAGAACTTTCCAATTATCTTTGACTCTGGAGCAGGGTGCTCTTTGATTAAAGAGAGTTTTGCTAAAAACATAAGAGGTAAAATAATAAATAACGTAGTAAACCTGAAAGGTATTGGAAATGCAAATGTTTTCAGTACAATTCAAATCGATAACAATATTCTCATTAATGGAAACAGTTTAAATGTAATATTTCATGTAGTACCAGATGATTGTATGTCAAATAATATCGTACTAGGACGCGAAGTATTAGCTCATGGATATGCTGCTGTAGTGTCTTGTAAAGGAGTAGAAATAATTAAGAATGAAACAAAAACTGTTAATTCGTGCTCTAAGTTCATAGAAAACTCATTCGAAATAATAGAAAACAATGTATGCGGTGAAAACAAAAATGAAATAACAACATTGTTGAAATCCTACTCAGATTTTTTTATACAGGGAACGCCTCAGACTGGCGAAATTCGGGAGAAATGAAAATTCGATTGATTGATGAGACAAAAACGGTACAGAGAAGACCATATAGATTGAGCCCCAGTGAGAGAGATGTGGTTCGAAACAAAGTTCAAGAATTATTAGATTGCAAAGTTATCAGACCGAGTAGCTCCCCTTTTGCGAGCCCTGTTCTATTGGTGAAGAAGAAGAATGGATCAGCTAGGCTTTGTGTTGATTATAGAGAATTGAATTCGAATACAGGTGCTGACAAGTTTCCGTTGCCTTTAATATCTGATCAGATAGCCAGGTTGCGTGGTGCAAAGTTCTTTACCTGCTTGGTCATGGCAAGTGGCTATTACCAGGTTCCTACGCATCCGAACTCTGTCGAGTACACGGCATTTGTCACCCCTGACGGCCAATATGAGTTCCTGTCGATGCCATTTGGACTTAAGAATGCGCCATCAGTCTTTCAAAGAGCAGTTATAAAGGCATTAAGCGAGGTCGCTTATTCGTATGTCATTGTGTAAATGGACGACATAATGATTGTAGCTCCAACCAAGGAAACGGTACTCGAAAGGTTAAAGATTGTTTTGGATATTTTATCAAAGGCAGGATTTTCATTCAATGTTGAAAAATGCTTCTTTCTGAGGACTTCTGTCCAATATTTAGGATTCGAAGTACGAGCAGGTCAGTGACAACATTGAGACAGTTCATTGGGTTAGCATCGTACTTTCGTCAGTTTGTTCCAGGATTTTCACAGCTAATGAAGCCTTTATATTTTCTCACCTCAGAGAAAAATAAATTTGAGTGGAATATAGAACATGAGGAAATACGTAGAAAAATTATTCACATTTTTACTAATAAACCAGTTTTGATTATCTTTGATCCGCAATATCCAATAGAGTTACACACCGATGCGAGTGCAATCGGATATGGTGCTATACTCTTGCACAGAATTGAAAATAAACCGTATGTAGTGGAATACTACAGTAAGACACAAGTGTATGCGAATCTAAATATACTTCGATGAGTTGGAAACTCTTGCGGTGGTAAATGCAGTCAAGCCTTTCCGGCACTACTTACATGGCAGAAAGTTTGTAATATTCACTGATTGTAATTCTTTAAAATCATCACGAAATAAGATTGAGTTGTAGCCTAGAGTCTATCGCTGGTGGGCTTATTTACAGACATTCGATTTTGACATACAGTATAGAGAAGGCAAGCGTATGGCTCATGCTGATTTCTTGTCCAGAAATCCACTTCCTCCGGAAAATTCCCCTGAATATGCGAAAGTTGTTGAAAAGCGAATCGACTTAACTGAAGTATCTGAGGATTGGATTTGTGCAGAGCAACAGAAAGATCAAGATATCGTAGAAATCGTTGCCAAGCTGAACAATGATGAATGTCCATTCGATTTGGCTAAGACATATGATTTGAGAGCTGGAGTTTTGTATAGAATCATACAAAGAAATGGCAAGACCCTATGTTTGCCAGTGGTGCCTCGTGGATTTATATGGTCAGTTATTAACCAAGTACATGAATCCATAATGCATCTGGGCTGGGAGAAAACACTTGACAAGGTTTACGATTACTATTGGTTTGAGGGCATGGCCAAATACGTTCGAAGATTTGTTGAAAATTGTATAACCTGCCGAGTGTCCAAATCATCTTCTGGAAAATTACAAATGGTATTACATCCTATTCCCAAAGTAAACATTCCGTGGCATACTGTTCAGGCAAGCTTAGTGGTAAAAGCGATCGTAAAGAATATGTTATTGTACAGATAGATGCATTTACCAAGTATGTTTATCTCTATCACACGTTCACATTAAGTGCAGAAAGCTGTGTAATGGCGTTAAAATCAGCAATTTCGTTGTTCGGATTCCCTATTCGTATTGTGGCTGATCAGGGAAGAAGTTTTTCAGGTGCTAAGTTCGTTGAATTTTGTTCTTCACAAAAGATAAAATTACATTTGATAGCAACAGGAGCAAGCCGAGGTAATGGCCAGGTTGAGAGAGTTATGAGTACCTTGAAAAATTTATTAACAGCTGTTGAAATGAGTTCTCGATCGTGGTAAGAGGCATTGGGTGACGTTCAATTAGCTATTAATTGTACTGCTAATAAGATAACAAAAGCGAGTCCATTAGAATTATTAATGGGAAAGGTTGCTCGACCTTTAGGCCTTGTTCCCATTCATGAACCAGAAACTGAAATAGATCTGACTAAGATAAGAACCCAAGCTTTAGAGAATATAGAAAGATCAGGAAAGTATGAGAAGGAAAGATTTGATAAAGGCAGAGCTAAGATAGTAAAATTCAGTGTTGGAGATTTTGTGTTGCTAAATAATAGTGAGAGAAACCAGACTAAGTTAGAAGCTAAATATAGAGGACCATTTGAGATTATTGAGGTATTGGATAATGATTATTGAGGTATTGGATAATGACAGATATACTTTAAAGAGTTTGAAAAGTAATAGGCGGTATAAGTATGCGCATGAGAGATTAAGAAGATTGCCAGATGGGCAGGTGCCAAGCGAGCTGGAGATCGATGTTAGCCCGCCAGGTGAAACTGTTGAAAGAGACAGTAGTAATGTTGATGAAAGAGATGAAATGTAAACTGTTGAAAGAGACAGTAGTGATGTTGATGAAAGAGATGATATGTAAACTGTTGAAAGAGACAGTAAGAAAAGTTGTTGAAAGAAATGGTATGGAAACTGTTGAAAGTGAAGTTTTTGAAAGATATGAAATGGAAACTGTTGAAAGAGACAGTTGGCGGAAGTTGGAAAGTACACAGTTTATCGATGGCTACGTGGCGGTACCTGACCCTGAGTGGTAAAATGATAATGTTGTTAGAAAATGAGAGAAGAAAATAAGAGAGGAAAATGAGAAAAGAAAATGAGAGAAGAAAATAAGAGACGAAAATGAGAAAAGAAAATGAGAGAACAAAATAAGAGACGAAAATGAGAAAAGAAAATGAGAAAATAGAATAAGTAAAGACGAGATGAAAGAAGAAAATTAATAAAATTTTGATTTGAAAAGAAATTGCTTAAATGAACGAAATAGTCAAGAAATTGAAGAATTCTAAGAAATGAATAATGAATGTTAAAGATTAAGTTAAAAAAATTCAAAGTCGTTAATGAATAAGATTGTCACATTAAGAGTACAACTGAAGATTGAAGGTTGATTTATTGCAGAGGGTAGCTCATACACGAGGGCGTGTAATTTATCAGAATGGCCGTGTCGGAGAAGGGAATGATATTTTGAAATAGGCGATGGTCAACTGTTCACGAGACTTATCGATAGGACGAGTTGTAATCGATTGTGAGATTTCAATAACATTGAGATCGAGTGTGGCCCTGATAGTGTGTGGCCGTGCGTGTCTATCGAGAAGAGAACGAGGAAAAGCACACACACGCAGCGGCAAGAATCAATAAGAGGAAAACTACAGGGACACGCTTCACAATTTGGATTAAATCCACGCTCCGTCATATATTTTAGATAAAGGAAATTTCTTAGATAATATCTATATTTTATTATTAGTGGACGATGTAATAATTGCAACTAGTAAATCTGAAACTATGTCTAAATTTAAATGACTGATTTGAAAGAAGTTCGATATTTTATCGGAATTAAAATTGATAGAAATAAAAGTTAGATATGTCTCAGTCAATCTACATATACAGCTGCGGTTAAAATAATAGCACTACTGCAGGTGGAAAGTTGATTTCATAAAAAAAGGTATAGAATGTTTTTTTTTTAAAGTTCGATTGCATGAATAATAAGTACCATATGTTGTCTCTCTAAGCAAGAAATTTTTAGTCTCTCAATGTAACGGTTCTTTTTGTTTTTGGGCACTTTCTGCAAAACCGCGCTAAATGAGGCGGTAACAAAAATAGCACTGACCACGTTTTTGCTGAATAAAATTAATAGGAGTGATTGCTGTTGGTTTTTTTTCGACAAATTTTAAAAAAAGGAGTTGCATTAAAGGTTTTAATTGAATTTTTTTCGAAAGAAAAAAAAGCATTTTACCGCCGAAATAAGGAATTTGATTAAAAACATGATCTCTGAAGGTAAAACCTACGCTAAAATGAGACGGTTTGTTGGTTTTTCAAACAATATGCATTGCTGTTTGTCGAAAATAACGAAACACGTGGAAGAAAGCTCTCAATGTCCAACGAGGAGATCAAGCGCTTGGTTCGGCAAAGCAAGAAGGAGCCTTTTATGCCGGCGATGGAACTGAAGAAGGAGCTTCATATAGCTGCAAGCGTGGAAACAGTTCGCAAACACTTAAGACAAAACAACCTTAATGTGTGCAGTCCCAGAAAAGTTCCGCTTTTGACTGCGAAGCATGTGGCAAAGCGAATCGAATATGCCAAGATACGCAAGGACTTCTTCAGGCAACAATAGAATACAATAAGACGGTGCACTCAGTCACCAATAGAAGACCGATCGACATTATTCATTCAACTCCTCCCGAATTGGCTAACGAAATAGTAGAAATGGTTAACGAAGCTTAGGAAAAACAGCTAAGAAGAGAAAATGTAACAAGACGAGACAGAACCTTTGAGGTGGGAGAAACCGTCATGGTAAAACAAAACAATCGTTTGGGAAATAAACTAACCCCACGGTATAGGGAAGAACTAATCGAAGCAGACCTCAGGACAACGGTCCTCATAAAAGGGAGGGTCGTTCATAAAGATAATCTACGCTAGGTTTATTATTTCTTTTCCCTTTGTGACCATCGCCAAGTTAGCAAAGTACAAACATGAAATCTGGACACTAGTAAAAGGGTTTGCAAAAGTTTTTCAATTAAACATTTGTCAAATCCTACTTATTTAATCTTTAAACATTTTGTATTATTTCCGCTTCATCCTCTTTAGAAAAGTTTAAAGGTATGTCATGAAATGCTAGACCCGAATGATTTGAAAACTTAAAATCCACGCAACCACAAATATTTCCTAAAACTACCATAGAAAATAAATGCATTACCAAAACGTCATAATAACAGTACAGCGCACTCACTCTAATTAGATTTCAAATTCCCGATTAAAAAAAAAAAAAAAAACACTAATGTTATCAATACCCTTTTCTGATTCTGTTCAACTGAATAGGAAAATCAATACTTGCTATCAATAAGCGTTTTACTACATACTTTAATATCAAAAATATCTGAATGAACTTTATTATAAAATTATAATTGTTATACTTAATTATTGTCAAAACTTTAGTATTAAAACTGTAACTACCTCTTAAGTAGATGAGAAGAGTAGAATTAAGAATTAATTAAGATTATTAATTAAGAATTAAGATTAATTAAGAATTAAGAATTAAGATCTATCAACGTAGTATCTGCTAAAGACGTAAAGATGCGGCAACTATTTCTGCGCCTGGGTACTGAAACGACGAACTGAATAATATCTGCCATCAGACGCCATACAGAGTGCGTTCAACAAATACGTTTTGATGGTCAACTAGTTCAACCAAAATCAGCATCATCGTCGTCAACAAGTCGACGGTTACAATAAAGATTTTTCCCAGGTTCGCTACGATCATCTTCAGAACCTTGTTGCGAACCCATGACATGGAGAATCAACAACACTTACGAACTTCTCGGATCATCCAGATATGCGGAGCTGCCTTCCCTTCGATGGTTTAATGCAGTACCAAGTTGGCAGTATGAGAACTTAGTGGCAATGTTACCCGTAAGATCCGCTTTCAAATAGATTTGCCAATTGTAAAAAGTCTGTGGACAGCCTTCGTCTTAGAAGGGGAGGAGTTAACACAATCACCAAACAGACGAAATATAGTCGTAAGCCTCAAGTGTTTAGATCGAGCTTTACCTATAAGAAACGGTATCTTGTTAAGCTTTAGAGATAAGAGCTTTTGATATACTTAAGTCAGTCGATATTGGGAGATGAGTAGCGTCGGTCATCGCCACGTACTTACAATTCGTCTCATTAAGTGCAGACCGCGCAAGCCCTATTATAATTAATAAACCTACACTAATAAATATATTGAAAATCTACAAAACGATAATTTATATGCTAGTCGCATGGTGACGTCACTCGTTTGCAAATGGAAAGGCTTGGATACCGAGAGGATTGCTGTGTCTGTGCTTTTGGGACATTTGGCCAACTTTGATCGCCGATTACAAAGAATTGCCTACACTGCCGAGATCAAGAATAGACGCGACCTACAGGCTGAGTTGCAGGTCTTCGCTTTTGACAGGCGCACACATCATTCTGGAAATGAGGAATCTGGAGGAAAGCGAGCTAAGTTCGCCCCCCTGTAAGAGTCATCTTTGTGGTAAAATGGGGCACAAGATGATTGACTGCCGAAACAGGAAGCAGAGCGCTGGCATGTCGAGACAGGATCACCGAGGAAGCCAATCATTTCAGCAGCATTATCGCTATCGCTGCCAGGAGCAAGGTCATATAGCTTCACAATGCCCCAAAAATATGGCAAGTGGTGGAGCTGGATTTCGGAACGAGAAGAGAGCTGAGCTGTGCGTGGTGGATGAACCAAAGACAAGTATGCTGCTACGAGGTGAGAACTTTCCAATTATCTTTGACTCTGGAGCAGGGTGCTCTTTGATTAAAGAGAGTTTTTCTAAAAACATAAGAGGTAAAATAATAAATAACGTAGTAAACCTGAAAGGTATTGGAAATGCAAATGTTTTCAGTACAATTCAAATCGATAACAATATTCTCATTAATGGAAACAGTTTAAATGTAATATTTCATGTAGTACCAGATGATTGTATGTCAAAAAAAATCGTACTAGGACGCGAAGTATTAGCTCATGGATATGCTGCTGTAGTGTCTTGTAAAGGAGTAGAAATAATTAAGAATGAAACAAAAACTGTTAATTCGTGCTCTAAGTTCATAGAAAACTCATTCGAAATAATAGAAAACAATGTATGCGGTGAAAACAAAAATGAAATAACAACATTGTTGAAATCCTACTCAGATTTTTTTATACAGGGAACGCCTCAGACTGGCGAAATTCGGGAGAAATGAAAATTCGATTGATTGATGAGACAAAAACGGTACAGAGAAGACCATATAGATTGAGCCCCAGTGAGAGAGATGTGGTTCGAAACAAAGTTCAAGAATTATTAGATTGCAAAGTTATCAGACCGAGTAGCTCCCCTTTTGCGAGCCCTGTTCTATTGGTGAAGAAGAAGAATGGATCAGCTAGGCTTTGTGTGGATTATAGAGAATTGAATTCGAATACAGTAGCTGACAAGTTTCCGTTGCCTTTAATATCTGATCAGATAGCCAGGTTGCGTGGTGCAAAGTTCTTTACCTGCTTGGACATGGCAAGTGGCTATTACCAGGTTCCTACGCATCCGAACTCTGTCGAGTACACGGCATTTGTCACCCCTGACGGCCAATATGAGTTCCTGTCGATGCCATTTGGACTTAAGAATGCGCCATCAGTCTTTCAAAGAGCAGTTATAAAGGCATTAAGCGAGGTCGCTTATTCGTATGTCATTGTGTAAATGGACGACATAATGATTGTAGCTCCAACCAAGGAAACGGTACTCGAAAGGTTAAAGATTGTTTTGGATATTTTATCAAAGGCAGGATTTTCATTCAATGTTGAAAAATGCTTCTTTCTGAGGACTTCTGTCCAATATTTAGGATTCGAAGTACGAGCAGGTCAGTGACAACATTGAGACAGTTCATTGGGTTAGCATCGTACTTTCGTCAGTTTGTTCCAGGATTTTCACAGCTAATGAAGCCTTTATATTTTCTCACCTCAGAGAAAAATAAATTTGAGTGGAATATAGAACATGAGGAAATACGTAGAAAAATTATTCACATTTTTACTAATAAACCAGTTTTGATTATCTTTGATCCGCAATATCCAATAGAGTTACACACCGATGCGAGTGCAATCGGATATGGTGCTATACTCTTGCACAGAATTGAAAATAAACCGTATGTAGTGGAATACTACAGTAGGACACAAGTGTATGCGAATCTAAATATACTTCGATGAGTTGGAAACTCTTGCGGTGGTAAATGCAGTCAAGCCTTTCCGGCACTACTTACATGGCAGAAAGTTTGTAATATTCACTGATTGTAATTCTTTAAAATCATCACGAAATAAGATTGAGTTGTAGCCTAGAGTCTATCGCTGGTGGGCTTATTTACAGACATTCGATTTTGACATACAGTATAGAGAAGGCAAGCGTATGGCTCATGCTGATTTCTTGTCCAGAAATCCACTTCCTCCGGAAAATTCCCCCGAATATGCGAAAGTTGTTGAAAAGCGAATCGACTTAACTGAAGTATCTGAGGATTGGATTTGTGCAGAGCAACAGAAAGATCAAGATATCGTAGAAATCGTTGCCAAGCTGAACAATGATGAATGTCCATTCGATTTGGCTAAGACATATGATTTGAGAGCTGGAGTTTTGTATAGAATCATACAAAGAAATGGCAAGACCCTATGTTTGCCAGTGGTGCCTCGTGGATTTATATGGTCAGTTATTAACCAAGTACATGAATCCATAATGCATCTGGGCTGGGAGAAAACACTTGACAAGGTTTACGATTACTATTGGTTTGAGGGCATGGCCAAATACGTTCGAAGATTTGTTGAAAATTGTATAACCTGCCGAGTGTCCAAATCATCTTCTGGAAAATTACAAATGGAATTACATCCTATTCCCAAAGTAAACATTCCGTGGCATACTGTTCAGGCAAGCTTAGTGGTAAAAGCGATCGTAAAGAATATGTTATTGTACAGATAGATGCATTTACCAAGTATGTTTATCTCTATCACACGTTCACATTAAGTGCAGAAAGCTGTGTAATGGCGTTAAAATCAGCAATTTCGTTGTTCGGATTCCCTATTCGTATTGTGGCTGATCAGGAAAGAAGTTTTTCAGGTGCTAAGTTCGTTGAATTTTGCTCTTCACAAAAGATAAAATTACATTTGATAGCAATAGGAGCAAGCCGAGGTAATGGCCAGGTTGAGAGAGTTATGAGTACCTTGAAAAATTTATTAACAGCTGTTGAAATGAGTTCTCGATCGTGGTAAGAAGCATTGGGTGACGTTCAATTAGCTATTAATTGTACTGCTAATAAGATAACAAAAGCGAGTCCATTAGAATTATTAATGGGAAAGGTTGCTCGACCTTTAGGCCTTGTTCCCATTCATGAACCAGAAACTGAAATAGATCTGACTAAGATAAGAACCCAAGCTTTAGAGAATATAGAAAGATCAGGAAAGTATGAGAAGGAAAGATTTGATAAAGGCAGAGCTAAGATAGTAAAATTCAGTGTTGGAGATTTTGTGTTGCTAAATAATAGTGAGAGAAACCAGACTAAGTTAGAAGCTAAATATAGAGGACCATTTGAGATTATTGAGGTATTGGATAATGACAGATATACTTTAAGGAGTTTGAAAAGTAATAGGCGGTATAAGTATGCGCATGAGAGATTAAGAAGATTGCCAGATGGGCAGGTGCCAATCGAGCTGGAGATCGATGTTAGCCCGCCAGGTGAAACTGTTGAAAGAGACAGTAGTAATGTTGATGAAAGAGATGAAATGTAAACTGTTGAAAGAGACAGTAGTGATGTTGATGAAAGAGATGATATGTAAACTGTTGAAAGAGACAGTAAGAAAAGTTGTTGAAAGAAATGGTATGGAAACTGTTGAAAGTGAAGTTTTTGAAAGATATGAAATGGAAACTGTTGAAAGAGACAGTTGGCGGAAGTTGGGAAGTACACAGTTTATCGATGGCTACGTGGCGGTACCTGACCCTGAGTGGTAAAATGATAATGTTGTTAGAAAATGAGAGAAGAAAATAAGAGAGGAAAATGAGAAAAGAAAATGAGAGAAGAAAATAAGAGACGAAAATGAGAAAAGAAAATGAGAGAACAAAATAAGAGACGAAAATGAGAAAAGAAAATGAGAAAATAGAATAAGTAAAGACGAGATGAAAGAAGAAAATTAATAAAATTTTGATTTGAAAAGAAATTGCTTAAATGAACGAAATAGTCAAGAAATTGAAGAATTCTAAGAAATGAATAATGAATGTTAAAGATTAAGTTAAAAAAATTCAAAGTCGTTAATGAATAAGATTGTCACATTAAGAGTACAACTGAAGGTTGAAGGTTGATTTATTGCAGAGGGTAGCTCATACACGAGGGCGTGTAATTTATCAGAATGGCCGTGTCGGAGAAGGGAATGATATTTTGAAATAGGCGATGGTCAACTGTTCACGAGACTTATCGATAGGACGAGTTGTAATCGATTGTGAGATTTCAATAACATTGAGATCGAGTGTGGCCCTGATAGTGTGTGGCCGTGCGTGTCTATCGAGAAGAGAACGAGGAAAAGCACACACACGCAGCGGCAAGAATCAATAAGAGGAAAACTACAGGGACACGCTTCACAATTTGGATTAAATCCACGCTCCGTCATATATTTTAGATAAAGGAA
Source organism: Drosophila sechellia (assembly GCF_004382195.2). Classification (NCBI taxonomy): domain Eukaryota; kingdom Metazoa; phylum Arthropoda; class Insecta; order Diptera; family Drosophilidae; genus Drosophila; species Drosophila sechellia. Next base: position 92,412 of record NW_022611371.1, read on the forward strand.
ATTTCTTAGATAATATCTATATTTTATTATTAGTGGACGATGTAATAATTGCAACTAGTAAATCTGAAACTATGTCTAAATTTAAATGACTGATTTGAAAGAAGTTCGATATTTTATCGGAATTAAAATTGATAGAAATAAAAGTTAGATATGTCTCAGTCAATCTACATATACAGCTGCGGTTAAAATAATAGCACTACTGCAGGTGGAAAGTTGATTTCATAAAAAAAGGTATTGAATGTTTTTTTTTTAAAGTTCGATTGCATGAATAATAAGTACCATATGTTGTCTCTCTAAGCAAGAAATTTTAGTCTCTCAATGTAACGGTTCTTTTTGTTTTTGGGCACTTTCTGCAAAACCGCGCTAAATGAGGCGGTAACAAAAATAGCACTGACCACGTTTTTGCTGAATAAAATTTGGTTTTTTTTCGACAAATTTTAAAAAAAGGAGTTGCATTAAAGGTTTTAATTGAATTTTTTTCGAAAGAAAAAAAAGCATTTTACCGCCGAAATAAGGAATTTGATTAAAAACATGATCTCTGAAGGTAAAACCTACGCTAAAATGAGACGGTTTGTTGGTTTTTCAAACAATATGCATTGCTGTTTGTCGAAAATAACGAAACACGTGGAAGAAAGCTCTCAATGTCCAACGAGGAGATCAAGCGCTTGGTTCGGCAAAGCAAGAAGGAGCCTTTTATGCCGGCGATGGAACTGAAGAAGGAGCTTCATATAGCTGCAAGCGTGGAAACAGTTCGCAAACACTTAAGACAAAACAACCTTAATGTGTGCAGTCCCAGAAAAGTTCCGCTTTTGACTGCGAAGCATGTGGCAAAGCGAATCGAATATGCCAAATTACGCAAGGACTGGCCTGTGTATTTAAAGGAGGTATTTAAAAGGAACGGTTGATTTGAGATTGAAATATTAGAAAAATGTACAGTTTAGTAATATTCTTATTGCATATGCTGATTCTGATTGGGCAGGAAATGAGACTACTGTACTACTGCTTAACGGCCATTGTTTTTTCTCTGCCAGGCCAAACTTTTCCATCTTGTACTGCATGTCCCAGGAAGTGGATTTTGCTTACAAAGAAATGAGATTTCTCCCACTTTTACGTAAGCCGAACTTCGCTGATTCAAATAGCACCAACTTTAGTTTCTTAATACATTTGTCATTCGTCTGTCCATAACCAGTCATCGACTTCTTTTTTAACGGCTTCGTCTTCAACTGGAGGATGTCGACTTGGTTGATGACGCTAAAACGGTGAAGTTTTGAACAGTCTCCATATCGTTTATTTAAACAGCTCCAGCGAAAACTCCAGCGGCACCGTTCCCGCCTTTCCCAAGCCACGCAACAAAGAACGACATGGGCTTAGCACAACATCTTTTAGCCTCATGTACACAGAGTTCTTCACAACCGTAACATCAGCACCCGTGTCAACCAGGCACGCAACTTCAATACCATTAAGTATAATGTTCTTCAGCCGTTTGGAATCCTTTACCAATTGCACCAATTTCACTGACTGCGGGCAACTTGTTGATATATGACCCACAGCACCACAATTAAAGCACTTCGTTCCAGCATTGCAATCTTTCTTCATGTGTTCAGACGATCCACAATGATAGCAACGACCCGAATTTTTACTGTTGTTATAATGCTGCTGCTAATCGCTGCTGTTAATCTGTTTATTTGTCTTGCTTTCTAATTCCAAATTTGCATACCGCTCTTTAAGTTTCTCATATGTACTACAGGTATGCGTTATAAATTTGTATTCGTTTTTGATGCGTAGTCCATTCACAAAATAACGTATTACAGACTTGTGTTCAATTAGGCCAGCGCGGCAATATTTAGGCCCTTATACTGTAGAAACCATAGAAGACAGAGATATTACTATGATATATTACTACTACAAAACAAAAAAGAAACAAAAAGTACATAAGGATAGACTAAAAATATATAATCAATGAAACGTTTCATTTCACTTAAGAAAAGGTCTGATCAACCTAAAAACGAAAAAAAAAAAACACACAAAAAAAAATTAATTATCTTTCCTTCTAAGAAGGAAAAATATCTCAATTCAACATAAATTTTTTGTATTATTCTGTCATTATACACAAATGGTTTGAGACAAAACATTGCTAATAATTAATAAGAAAAATCAATATCAAAACAAATTTCCTTTCTAAACACAATATTAATATTGAGAAATAAATGACTACATATATTACGTCATTTCTTTAAAAAGGGAGGTGTATCATATTGGACTAATCTACCCTAACAATACAATAAATGATTGGGTATAACTTAGCGTCAATACATTGTGACACTTTGTCATAATAAATATAAATATACAAATATACAAAAAGACCACCAAAAACTACGTAAGCACTCCAGCGCCCCAGTAATACGATCTAACGCTTATACATAAGGCGATCGCGGAGCCTGGGAATGCTGAGCATGCACTTTGCAGCTCAAGTGGTCAATGCCTTCTGCATACATAGGTATATGTATAAATGTTAGTAAGAATACATTGATATAAGCAATGTATGTGCGGGTTAGCTGAACCCAACTTCACACTTTGATTATTAAAATAAGGAACCTCGAACAGAGCAGAAGCTAAGCTCTTATTTTCTTAAACATTAAAATAGCACCCTTCACAATAGCACCCTACACAGTTAAAATCGCCGCCTGAATTAGCTACCCTTTACATATTTATATTTATGTTGATATTTAATTATGTGTAATATATATACACTACTTTTATTTGTGCACTTAATGCTCAACAATAAATTTTTCGATGCACCTTTGGTATATTTTATTTTTAAAAATATTTCAAAAGCTTTAATGTGTATTTTACAAATATTAAAAAAAAGATCAGATGGTGCCTTTAGTTTTCCGAAGTATTACAAATTTAAGGAATAAAAATTAATAAAATAAATAAAAATATGAAAACAGTTTGTTGCAAAAGTCATATCTTGAGGCACAAAGGTCCTCACTTCGAGCACTCAACAATCAATGCCTTATTAATTTTTCTCACGTTGCAAGCTGAATACCCTAATGACAAGTATTCTAATATAAAGTCATTTTCGAAATTTATTTTGTGATGAACTTAGATTCGGCTATTATTATTTCTAAGCTTTATTTAAATAATAATAACGTTAAGACAATGCAAAACAAGAATTTTTTCCATGGTGCCAATTGATAAAAAATAATATAGATTTAAAGTCAACGAACTTCTAAGGTGAAGGGCATATTTTGACAAATTTACAATGCATGAGCGAGCATACGTGTGCACACATACAGTTGTCTTCTATCACTGTATGCGTAGAAAAGAGCTGTATGCTGTAGCGTACTAAGGTGTTATTACAAATTGTGTGACATTTATTGGAAGTGGAATTAATCTTGCCATCTCGCAGTTCGAACTTAGAAAAATAGCAATTTCAATACTGAAAATTATTTTATCTTCGTAGTTTAGTGTGTTTAATTTTTACATATTATAAATATGTTGATCGGATTTTATAGTATAATTCTGAGATTTAAAGATTTGTTTGATTTTCGTTAAATCTGTCTTATCAAAAATAAGTTTTGGAATAACATTAATTTTGGTAAGCAGTGTACTTTCCATACTGTCAGTTATATGATTAAGTAATAATATTATATATTATTATATAATAATATTATATTATTATATTTTAGGTATTAGAAGTTTATAATAAGACGGTCACACATAAGCTCATTAATGTCGTGAAAATACTTATTAATAAAACAATTGGAACTCAAGCTTGTACAGATAAACAACAAATTGGCGACGAGGCACAAAGAAAGAAAAAAAGTGCAAAGGAAATAAAAGCAAAATCGAAAATTGAAATGGCGGACAGATTAAAATCAAATGAGCGTAAAAAAAGAAAGAAGTGCCTACATGACCGAATCAGCATCTCTTCAAAAAATCTGCCACGTGATCAGCATTCGTGAATTCAATCCAGAAAGTGAACCATTTTCGATATGGAAAGAAAAAAATTGATATCCACTTGTGCGAATTAAATATCAGTGAAGAAAACATGCAAAAGGCATCGTTACTTAAATCTATTGGATTAGTACCGCTCACTGTCCTACATAGCTTGTGCAGTCCACACTCACCGTTATCTATAACAGACAAAGAACTTTGTGAAATATTGCTTATGCATTATACACTACCAACACTATTGATTCGGGGAAAAATAACATTTCACATATCCACGAAATGTGAAAATTAAACCGTTGCAAGTTGATATGCACGTGTAAAACAGTTAGCATTAAATTGCAAGATTGGACAACATTTGGAATCATTTGTTTTAAACCAATTCATCATGAGTCTTCCAAGTGCAATTTTTGAAAGGCTATGTGAAGAAGACGAGCATCTGTCTCTGTCGGACGCATTGAGAAAAGCAATGATAATGGAGACGAAGATTACCGCTAAGAGAGCTGAAGAGAACGTGAACTACGTACATAGAAGCAACAACGATATCTTCAAGGGAAAATCTAAGGCGAAACACAACGAAGGCAAACGCAACGAGACGAAAGGCAAAGGTAAAGGCATGCAGAAAAAGGCCTCTAGGCATTGTGGCTGGCGAAACCATAACTCTGATGAATGCAAGTACAAAGGCTATGGCTGTCGTAATTGTGGCAAAAGAGGACATCTGGCAACAGTTTGTAAATTAAAATCTGTAAACAATGTATCAAAATTAAATAATTTTAATGTTAACTCAAACACTAATGAAATTGATCAAAGTTTTTCAGTATTAAATGTGGCTTCAACTACTACTATGCTGCATATAGTATATGCCATATACTTTACCTGTACTTATTGATGGATGTCACATGAATGTTGTTTGCGACACTGGTACTCACCTTGGTGAGTACGATGCAATGATGGAATAGCGAGGCATAAAAACAGAATGATAGTCGTAGTTACAAATACAACGAGTCCAGCTTTGCTTGGTAGGACATTTTTAAGAGCCTTTAACTTTAATTAAATACAGGTGAACAGCATAAATGTGAACGAAAGTCAGTTACCACTAGCATGGAAAGATAAAATTGAACAAAAGCTAAGAGAACGTTAACAGTTCTGATTGGGGAACACCATTTAATGGCACCAATGCATTAGTGCCAATTTTAAAACCCGATGGTGATATTATATTATGTGGTGATTATAAAGTTACTTTAAACAAATGTCTTATTGATGTTAGATACACATTACCGAGTATAGACGACATATTTGCAGCACTTCAAGGAGTAACATTATATACAAAGCTTGGTTTAAGCAACGCATATAATCAACTACACTTAGAGGAAGAATCTCAACTAAGATGTACGTGGAGCACACACATTGGGCTTTTATAAGTAAAGCGATTACCTTTTGGTATTAAGACAGCAGCAGCTATTTTCCAAAAGACAATGGAAAGTTCGTTTCTAGGCATGCAAGGCATAGTATTAAGATGATATTACTGTAACTGGTGCTAGTTTGCAGGAACATATAATATATTTAAAAATATGCTTAGAAGGTTGAAGTCAGTAGGGGACATAAATTAAATGTCAATAAATGTGAAGTTTTCAAGTCCAAGATCCGTTATTTGGGATTTTCAATCGATAAAAACGGTATGAGCAAAAAGAAAGACAGGGTATCCTGTGTGTTATCAGCACCGACACCTAAAAATATATCACAGCTTCGAGCTTTCATAAGAATGGCTAATTACTATTCAAAATTTGTAAATAATTTTGGAAAGATAATGAGTCCGTTGTATAGATTATAGCAAAAAGACGTAAAATTTCAATGGTCCGATAGTTGTGAAAACTCATACAACAAAATAAAAGAACAGATAACTTCTGATCAGGTGTTAGTTAACTATAATCCTGATTTATCAATTGTACTTACGACAGATGCTAGTTCTTATGCAGTTTCAGGTATATTAGCACTCATACAACAAAATAAAAGAACATATAACTTCTGATCAGGTGTTAGTTCACTATAATGCTGATTTACCAATTGTACTTACGACAGATGCTAGTTCTTATGCAGTTTCAGGTATGTAAACAATGATAGTTGTTCAAGTTACGGGGTTTGGACTGTCACCCGCTCTCCGCTCCCTCTTACGCTCTCCCGCTCTTCACCACAGAGTCTCCGAGGAGTCTCCGCTGCGCTTGGGAGAACCCAACGCATTAGTATAAGCTTTAGTGTGTAAAACTAACCACGATCAATAAAACATACGCCCGGTCGCGCCCGCGCTATTTCTACAAGTCTTCAAGTGTTTTTTCGAGTGTTCTATTTTCAGAAAACTAGGAATTTTCCAGGACCAGCAAACCCCATCATCCTAACATTTTGGTCCTTCGAGCCGGATATCCTGGATTTTTCAAGTTTGTCCACCAGCGACCAACTTATAAGATAAGTACGAAATCTCCATTCCTTTTAATTGCCGGTCTGCAGCAAAAGGTTCGAACATCCAATTTCGTTCAATTTGCTGTCAGATTTATTGTCAGATCTAACGGATTTCTCCGACCAAAGGCAATTTGGTCATATTTCCGCCATATTTCCCACCGTTCTAAAATTCTAAGTCCCATTTTCCGAATATATTTAAATATTCATCCAGTCCGAACAGTGCAAAATTCCAAATGTGGAAAAGTGAAATTAATTTTTGCCAAGTTAAGTGAAAATTTGAAAAGTCCAAAGCTCTGCCAAAAGTGGCAAACATTCCGTTCTCGTTTCACTGTGTCCAACGCAAGCCAAATTCTTTTCAACACATTTTTATGCCTTAACTCCGCAGACCGCTTAATACAATTTGCTCTGCTATACATACAAACAACAAACAAACAACACTACCCGCTGGCCATTCCAAGGAGAATATTAATTAAATATTTTCCCGCCATTTACCCATATACATTGCATGCATTACATCTCCATATACATACATATACATATCCATCTCCATATACATACATGTAACATGGAGTAAGGCTGAAGGCTGGCAACAACCCGGTTGGCAGCGCTGTTGAGCAGCAACATGATTGTCGGAAATCGAAGTTATCGACAATCAGTCATCGAAGGAACGATCGCAAGGCAGCAGTGGAGTTGGGTGGAAGTCAGCGTAGCAGTCAGTCGAGTTCTCAGCAGCAGTCGTTCGGTCACAAACTAAGAATACTTTATATAATTACCGCATTTAGAATTAAACTAATAATTAAATTAATAATAATAAACAATCTTACATGGGGGCTCGTCCAGTCCTAAATCGGTTATATGAAGGTGCAGTTGTTTAAAGAAAAAAGACATTGTTGTGTGCGTGGGTATAGTCTTTAAAAGTTGTAAAGTTGTGGCTATATCTATTGCATTTAAAGTTGGAAAAATCAGTTGTACAGATTTTGTTTGAACACAAGTCGGTAAAAGTCGGGAAAGCTGCTAGAGAGAACTGATAAAGTTGAAATTGTCGTGTGCGTGGATTTAGTCTTTAAAGTTGTAAAGTTATGGCTACGTCTACTGCATTGAAAGTTGAAAAAATCGGTTGAACTCATACAGACTCAAGTCGTTTTGCTGTTGTGGAATTTAAAACAATTAAATTGCAAAGGTGGTGAAATTCGTTTCTAACGAAAATCAAAATTTGTCTTTTAACCGGTGGCGCCGTCTGCAAAATCGACTACCGTCGCGCCGTTAGAACATTGTCGTTGTTTGCTGGTGTTAGTGCCTTGTCGCGGAATGTTCACACGTACACCACCTACAAATAAAAAACTTAACACCGACCAAATACAAGCAATTCTAGAGAACGAAAGCGAGGACGAAAGCAGAAAAGAAAAAATGAACGAAGAAGATCAAAAGTTGGCGCCTGTAGGAGAAGCAGAGGCAAAGAAGCAGAATAAAGACGCTAGTGCTAAAGTCGAAGAGAAATTTGAACAAATGATGAATACTCTAACCCAGAGCATGTTGGCAAAATCTAAACAAGAGGGGCAAGTAATTATCGCTGCAGAAAAATTTGAAAAAGTTGTAAGTGACTGTGATGGCAAATCAATTCCTATTAAAAAATGGTTTGAAATTTTTGAGAAAAATGCCGAGGCATATGAACTTTCGGAGAAACAAAAATATGTTCAAGCCAGAAGTAAGATGATTGGATCAGCAGAACTTTTCTTAGAATCTGAATGTGTCAGTGGATACACTGAACTCAAAGAGTTACTAATTGAAGAATTTTCAGGCAGCTATAATAGCGCCGTTATTCACAAAAAGTTGCAAGACAGGAAGAAGAAGAGGGAGGAGACTCTACACGACTATTTGTTACAAATGAAGAAAATAGCAGCCTTAGGTGAAGTTGAAACAGTTGCTTTGATAACTCATATCGTAAACGGCCTCGACATTAAAAAGGAGTATAAGGGTGCTATGCTCCGTTGTAAAACTCTTAAGGAATTAAAGCAAGAATTCGAAATCTACGAGAGTCTGAATATTGTTGACAAGCCGAATATTCAACCAAAACCAAAGCAAATTACACAAGGTGTAAAAGCATATCACTGCTTCAACTGTGGTTCGAGGGAACACAAACGAAAGGATTGTACACTTCCTACCAAATGTTTCAGCTGTAATCAAGAGGGCCATATCTCAAGCAAGTGTCCGGAAAAAGTAAACAGCATGCGCATTCACGTTGATAGTGCACGAACAAAGCCAGTAATCATAAATGGGATTATCATCAACTGTCTGGTGGACACAGGATCAGATGTGACCATAATTAAAGAAGCTATATTCAAGAAGATGAAAGATGTTGATTTAAACCGCACTGCAACAGTATTGCGAGGTTTGGGAAATGCCTCAACACAGCCGATTGGATGCTTCAGAGCATTAATCAAGACCGACCAGGTGGAAGCAAGCCACAACGTTTTAGTCGTCCACGATTCTAAATTCAGTTGCGATGGAATAGTGGGACACGATTTTATCAGCAAGTTTCGTCTTATCTGTAGTGCAGAAGGCTATACTTTTCTTGACCTGGAAGCAGATAAAAAACAAGCGGTTGAGTATTCCCAAATGTTTAATATTTGTGAAGAATCTTCTTTTACAGTTGCACCACAATACCGAGAAGACGTTGAACGCATGATAGAGAGAACATACGAAACACCACCCAAGCAGATAAAGCAATGTCCAGTCGAACTCAAAATTATTCCTGATGGCGTGATTAAACCCTTTCGCCATGGACACACCCGACTATCTGAAGAAGAAGCTATAGCTGTAAAGAAGCAGGTAGAGGAATGGGTCGAGCAGTCAATCGTCCGTAAATCTACATCAAATGTTGCCAGTCGCATAGTCGTTGTCAAGAAAAAGGATGGTACCCTACGCGTTTGCGTGGACTATAGAAAATTGAACACCATGGTTCTGATGGATTGTTTTCCGGTACCCATAATGGAGGAGGTGCTTGAAAAACTGCAGAGTGCCAAATGGTTTACAACCATGGACTTACAGAACGGATTTTTTCATGTGGCCGTAGAAGAAGCCAGCAAGCCGTACACAGCATTTGTTACCCGAGAAGGCTTATTCGAGTTTAACAAAGCGCCCTTTGGTTTTAAGAATTCCCCAGCAGCGTTTATACGGTTCGTTCAATTTATTTTTCAAGAACTAATTAATTCCAATATAATGCAGCTATATATGGATGACATAATTGTATATGCCGCTACCCCAGAAGAATGCATGGAAAAGACGGAAATGGTACTTAAGAGAGCTGCAGAATTTGGTCTAAAAATAAAATGGAAGAAGTGCAACTTTATGCAGAGGCGAATTCATTTCCTGGGACATATTATCGAAGGTGGACAAATATGCCCTGGAAAAGAGAAAACATCAGCAGTGAATTCCTTTGGAACACCTCAGAATGTAAAAGCCGTTCAAGGATTTCTGGGTCTCACAGGATTCTTCAGAAAATTCATACCTGGATACGCCCAAATTGCGAGACCACTGACGGACCTATTAAAAAAAGATGCCATTTTCAACATTGGACCAGTAGAGCAGCAGTCGGTGAATAAGCTGAAAGAGATTCTGGTAAACGAACCAGTATTGAGGATCTACTCACGAGAAGCAGAAACCGAACTTCATACAGATGCCTCTAAGGACGGGTTAGGAGCCGTTTTATTGCAGAAGTTCGAAGGCAGTTTTCACCCAGTCTGCTTTTGGAGCAGAAAAACTACAAAAGCCGAATCAAATCGTCATAGTTACTACCTTGAAGTAAAAGCCGCATACTTAGCTCTGAAAAAGTTCAGACACTATTTATTGGGAGTCCCTTTCAAGCTCGTCACGGACTGTGTCGCATTTAAACAGACAACAAAAAAAGCAGATGTCCCAAGAGAAGTTGGCCCATGGATTCTCTATATGCAGGATTTTAATTTTCAACCCGAACATCGTGCAGGAGAAAGAATGAGACACGTTGATTTTTTAAGCCGCCATCCCCAAGCATGCATGATGATAACATCCGAGTTGACAGCACGTATTAAAAAGTCGCAGCAGAACGATGATTCAATTAGAGCAATCCTGGAAATTCTAAAAGATCGTCTATTCCAACCCTACAAGCTAAAAGGTGGCCTGTTGTATAGTATGGTCAATGGCAATGAACTACTGGTTGTCCCTGCACTAATGGAGAGGGAGGTGATTCAAAGCGCACATGAAGTGGGCCATTTGTCGTTGCAAAAGACGATGCATAGCATACAGCAGCAATTTTTTATTCCTCATTTGGAATACAAGGTAAAAAAGCTAATTTCTAACTGTATAAAATGTATCATCCACAGCAAAAAGTTGGGAAAGCAGGAGGGATATCTAAATTGCATAGATAAAGGAGACGCACCGTTGCACACACTACACATCGATCATTTGGGGCCAATGGATTCATCGGCCAAACAGTATAAATACATTCTGGCAACAGTCGATGCGTTTTCAAAGTTTGTCTGGTTATTCCCAACCAAATCAACCGGACAGGAAGAAGTGGTCAAGAGGCTGACCGACTGGTCAAACATTTTTGGTTTCCCTAAGCGAATTGTTAGCGACAAAGGAACGGCCTTTACGAGTGGTGCGTTCGAACAATTTATGAGCAGCCATAACGTGGAACACGTCTGCACAACTACTGGAGTGGCCAGAGGCAACGGCCAGATAGAACGAGTAAATCGTTTAATTTTGGCAATAATACCAAAGCTGTCTTCAGACGAACCGTCGAAGTGGTACAAATATGTGCCTGAGGTACAAAAGGCGATCAACTGTCACGTGCATTCATCACTGAAGCTGTCACCATTTGAGGTCATGTTTGGCACCAAGATGTACACCCGAGTTGAGGATCGGTTACTGGAACTGCTCCAAGAAGAAGTGGTCTGTCAATTCAACGAGGACCGCTATGAGATGAGACAGCTGGTAAAACGCAACATCGAGCAGGCGCAGAAGGACTACAAGCGCAATTACGACAAAAAGCGCCGAGCTGAATACAAATACAAAGCAGGTGATCTGGTTGCAATTAAAAGGACCCAATTTGTAGCTGGCCGCAAGATGGCAAGCGGGTATTTAGGTCCATACGAAGTCACAGGAGTCAAAGACAATGGCAGATATGACGTTAAAAAAGCAGCAAACGTCGAGGGACCCAATGTCACATCCACCAGCTGTGACAACATGAAGTTGTGGAAGTACATAGCCGAAAATGCAGACCTATTGTCATCCGGGTCGGATGATGATGATCAGGAGGGCCGAATGTAACATGGAGTAAGGCTGAAGGCTGGCAACAACCCGGTTGGCAGCGCTGTTGAGCAGCAACATGATTGTCGGAAATCGAAGTTATCGACAATCAGTCATCGAAGGAACGATCGCAAGGCAGCAGTGGAGTTGGGTGGAAGTCAGCGTAGCAGTCAGTCGAGTTCTCAGCAGCAGTCGTTCGGTCACAAACTAAGAATACTTTATATAATTACCGCATTTAGAATTAAACTAATAATTAAATTAATAATAATAAACAATCTTACATACATATACATATACATCTCCATACATCTCCATATACATTACACATATTAGAGACATACATTTCGCAGATTATCTGCATTCCCTTTAACCAAAGTCTACCAAAGTTTAAATTGCCTGTGTCCCAAGTGCCGAAGCGGAAAAGGCGTATAACAAAGTCTACCAAAGTTTAGATTGCTTCCCATCGGCAAATCCAAACCACCAATAAAATTTATTCCAAGTGCCGACGCGGAAAAGGCGTTTTATTTTCCATCAATTTTTTCCGTAAATTTCCAAATTAATTTCCGAGCAATAAATTAAAATTTTAAATAAATTAAACATTTTCAATATTTATTAAATTATTTTTAAAATTTTTTTTTTAAACCCTTCAATAAAAAATAATTATCCATCAATAAAAAATACGACCGCCATATACAAGTCGTTCACCCGACAAATATTTATTTTTCGTATTGCTTGGATATTAGGTTGTGGTTGTTTTAGAAGTATTTACAATGCGGAGAAAAGACTTCAATTCCAGTCATTCCATTTTCTCCGTTTCCAGTTGTAAATAAAAGAATAAAATTTTCTTCGTTCTAATAAACATTTCACCGTGTTCCACATTCCAAGGGTTCCAATAAGGTGGACCCAATTACCATAAATCACAGGTCATTTTTACAAATCGCTGTTCACTCCAAATCACCTGTCCGATTAGTCTAAACTACGGCGTTTCCACTTCGTAAGTTTAACACCACTTAAATTATTAAGTGCAGTCTGAGAAATCTGTCTACTTTTTCAAAAGTGTGACAGGGCTCCAAAACCGCTTCCCTTCCATTTCGTATTTCTTCGATTATGCCCATCGGGGACGATAAGAAGAAATTGTCCGCTGACAAACCCAGGTCTATTTTTTCACCACAAGGGCCCAAGAGTCCCAGAATTCCAAGCATTTCGGTGAGAACGCCTGCGCAGATTTCCGACGACTGTGCTACCCCATCCAAAGCCACAGTACAGCGCACAGCTAAAAATATGGCTGCTTCAGATCTAGCACTATCCAAATTCATTTCGGTTTCTGACCGCTTAAGCGAATTTGAGGCTCAGATCAACACTCCGGAATCCGCAGCTCCAACCGTCACGATGCTTGGCGTCCGTTGCGACCAAGTCCGAACCCTATGGGACAAGGTTGAGAAGGAATACGATCTCTGCTCAGAGTGCCTTGTGTCAGCAGGCGAAGCGGCAGCAAGCAACATGCCTATTCTCAGGGCTAAATACAGCTCGTTGATAAAATCAAGCAGGGCACTTCTCAGTCCATCCCAACCGCGAACGCTGCGCCCCAGGACTACATTTCCTCTGGCTGTCGGTTGCCTCCATGCGATACAGAAGTTTTCGCAGGCGATTATCTTCTCTGGCTGACTTTCCGGGATCTTTTCACAGCCGTTTATATCAATAATCCACGTCTGACTCCGGTTGAAAAGTTATTCCACTTAAATGCCAAAACTAGTGGCGACGCGCATGCCATAGTTTCGATTTCGCCTCTCACCAACGAGGGTTTTCGCTCTGCGTGGGAAAACCTGATAGAGCGTTTCGAAAATAAACGATTGTTGGTAAACAGTCAATTGAAAATACTGTTTAATGTGCAGTCGTTACCACAGGAATCTGGGGCGGCCTTGAAGGTACTGCAAAGTACTATTAAGGTTGCTTGACTGCCTTGTGGAAAATCGAATATGTCGGACAGTCAATTGAAAATACTGTTTAATGTGCAGTCGATACCACAGGAATCTGGGGCGGCCTTGAAGGTACTGCAAAGTACTATTAAGGTTGCTTGACTGCCTTGTGGAAAATCGAATATGTCGGACAGGCGTTGAAAGTAGAAGTAGTGTTGCGTGAAGTTCTGTCGATTAAATATTTTTGCGCTCGAAAAAAATTTAAATGCGCGACGCCAACCAATGGTAAATGAGTTGGGCAAATAGAGATATCAAAGTCGAATACGAGAGTGACGACGGGTGGGAATTAGAATCAGAAGGCTTTCGGCCTAGTACGACAAATAACACAGCAGTCATGGATGCTGCTCATTTAGAAGCAATTATAGCTGGAGCCGTTAGCCAGGCCTTAGCCCAGCGAGAAGTTAGATTGAAACAGGCATTTCAGACACAGTTAGATGAGATGAAACAGCAAATGAAAAGCTTGTGCGTGGAAGCACCACAAGTTGAAGCTTACGAAAGGATAAAACCGGACCCTAGTATTCGATGTGAAGTCAAGCTCGACATCGTAAAAACCATGCCGGATTTTACGGGAGAACAAGATGACTATGTGTCATGGCGGCAATCAGCCGTAGACGCATACGAGATCTTCAAACCGTATTATGGTAGCGAAGCGCATTATCAGGCCGTTTCGATTATCAGAAATAAAATCAGGGGGTCGGCTATTAGTTGCCCATAACACAGTCTTAAATTTCGATGCAATTATTGCTCGATTAGACTGCACTTACGCGGACAAAACGTCGCTGCGTGTCCTTAGGCAGGGACTTGAAACAGTTAGGCAAGGGGAACTTAGCCTAATGCAGTATTACGACGACGTAGAAAAACGATTAACGTTGATAACAAACAAAATCGTTATGACACACGAATCGGACAGTGCTATTCTGTTCAATAATGAAGTTAGAGAGGATGCTCTCCATGCATTTATTGCAGTCCTTTGAAAACCCTTGAGGGCCATAGTCTTGCCAGCGCAGCCCAAGGATTTGCCCTCAGCTTTAGCTTTGGCTAGGGAATCCGAGGCTACCATAGAGCGCACTACCTTCGCTGCCACATATGCAAAGGCTTTGGAGGACAAGACACTCCTCTATGAGCACCGAAAAAATATAGCAGGTCCGAAAATGACCAAGGGAAAAACCCTCAATTCTACAGAAAGCAAAATAGGCCCCAACAAAATAGTTCTGCACAGAATCCGGGCAACTACCGTAATCAGTCGCCTGAACCTATGGAGTTAGGCTCCACCATGACCCAATTTAAGCAATCGACTTCATTGGAAAGCGGTCAGCCTACAAATACCAAGGCCGAAAGTGCTCGGGGCCACAAGAGATTTGGCTCCGCACGCATGACCGGTCAAAGGCGTCAGAGATTGCAACACACCATGCAACAGGCTGACGAAAAAAATGACAGCGAATATGAAGGCGCGGCCGCAGCGGCCGTTACCGAGATAGACGAAGAGTCTGATGATCAGATCAATTTTTTAGGGAGCGCTCCCGACTGCCGTTCATTGAACGACAGCTACAAGGGAGGAAACTAAAAATTTTAATCGACACAGGGGCGGCAAAGAACTACATCAAGCCCGTAAAGGAGCTTAAAAATGTGATTCCGGTCGATTCCCCTTTCAGAGTTAGTTCCATTCATGGTTCTAACAGAGTTCACCAGAAATGTTTGATGAACATTTTTGGAAAAACATATAACAGCCTTAGCCAATGTTATGGTTAGAATAAAATTTTGTATCTCTGTCGTCAGCATTCTATTTCTCGCTAGTAGTGCTTCATACAGGTGCGGGGTGTCAACCAAATTGTTATTCCGTGCCTTAATAATTTTATTAATGGTGTCGGTCAGTTTGTTTATCTGTTTTTGAGTCTCTGAATTTATGTTAATCTGCCTGGTGTTTGAGTCCACTAGCTGAGCTTCTGTCATCTTGACTTTTAGGAAATCTGAGGCATCAGGAGTTCCTGCAACTACCTTAAGAGCTGTACCTAAGAAGTCTAAACTCTTCGCAATTCGGTGGTGTATTTTTAGAACGGACAAAAAGTTTCTCAAATGATCTGTATCAACGTCTAGTAATTTGCGCATATGCGACTGCGGAAAAGACTCGGACAATTTTTCTGTCTCATCTACCATACTAATAAGTTCCGAAAGGTTGCTCGAGTGCCTCAAGCAGTCACGTTGTTCAAACACCAGTACATCTCCATCTGCGATGGGAATGTATTTGGCGTGAGAAAAATCGGTAATCCGCGCATTTGCCACTGCCAGGGTGGTGAGCGTTATGAAGGCGAACCTGCAATCCAAACGTAGAATGAGACCACGGCGTTTTTACTAAAGCATAGATTACTAGTAAAGGGTATGGTATCAGTAAATTAAAAGTGGGGGAATTTATTTGAGGTTGTCCCTCTGGACCACCCTCCCTTAATAAGAACAGACGTTCCTAGGTCTGCCTGCACTTTTTGTTCTGTGCACAATGGGGTTAGCTTGTTTCCTAACCTTTTGTTGTTTTTAACAAAAACCTCTTCTCCTACCTCAAAAGCACGGTTTCGCCTAGCTGGGATACATCTTTCGATATTGATTTGCTGTGCCTTTATCAACCTGTCCTTAATGCCTAGGCAGCGATCATCGGAACCCGTGTGGAGGATCTCGACAGGTTTCTTCTGTGTGACAGAATGTATTGTTTTATTATATTCTATCATTGCCCTCAAGATTAGCTCTACCGTATAGCTGACTTTTTTATCCAGCTTAAGAAATCTGGCGATTTCTGTTAAGGTGCTGTGGAAACGTTCCACTTGACCGTTTGACAGGCTATGAAGCGGGGCCGCGTTCACGATGTCAATGTGGTAATTGTTTTTAAGTAAAGAGGTGATCGTTTCCGAATTGAAGGCGGCCTTATTGTCGCAATATATTGTTCTGATCTTGGAGAACAAGTTTACGAGTTGAAGCAAGGGCCCTGTGACGTCCGTTATTATTCTGGACAGCACTGGCTGCACTATTGCAAGCTTCGAGAATTTGTCATTTTGGGGAAATAGTAATCGCGGAGGACTTGCTTGGTATTCTCCTGAGCCGCCCTGTGTGCACGATTGTGTTCTGTCGTGACAATCTCGAACTGCTCGTTTCTATTAGTAACGTCTATTACAATATTTTTACAATATCGAAACTGCGTAGCCGGGAAATGAGCAATTAAGTCATGTTGAAAACTTGCCAGGGTGGGTAGGTCGCAGTGTATTGCATTTACGACCTCGGGGTTCACGACTTCCTTCAGCATTTCCAAAATGGTGCTTTTGTCGGCGAAATTAATTAAGTGACGAGTTTTGCTACGAAACAACACTAAGCTTCGCTTTAGTTGGAAACGTGCTTCTTCTATAACAATTTGGTTTCTGAAGAAGTTTACTGGTTGGTCTGTTGCCTCGACCGTGTAGGTCAGTGACATTTCACTGTGAATAGTCGTAGTATCCGACTAAGGCTCATCTTGTAAGGCATTAATGTTCTGCCTGGAAAGAGCGTAGGCTACATGGTTGTCCTTACCCGGCTTGTAGTGGATTTTTGCGTTATGATCATCAATATACGCTTTCCATATTTTTATTTTCGGATTTGGATTTCGATCGGACACCGCGAATGTCAACGGTTGATGGTCCGTATAAATATTAATATCGCGAGCGCCGGATAGGTAGTGTTGTAAGTGTTGTAGTGTTGTAGTGTTAAGGGTCCTAGAGATCATTGTGATGGGTCTTTTGTCTTGCGATAGAACCGCACCGATACCGTTCGCGGAAGAATCCGTTGTCAGGTCGAATGGTTTCCTGAAATCAGGGTATCTGAGAATTACATCCTCGGAAGCCAAGAAATTTCTCAGCCTCTCGAATGCATCTCTCTGCAAGTCACCGAACTCAATAGGAGTCTTCTTAGACATGTGCTTGCTGACAGAACCATTTTCTCCTTTCATCAAGCTTGTCAAAGGCTTCGCGATCGCCGCGAAGTCTTTAACGAAACATCGGTAATAACTGGCTAGACCCAGAAATGATCTAAGCTCATACACATTTGTAGGCTCTGGGTATTCCTTTATGGCCTTTACTTTTTCTGGGTCTGTTTTTGCACCTCCATTGGTGACAATAAATCCCAGATATTCAACGCTCACACAGGCTTTTTAAGACCCAATCTATGTGCCTAACATGGTCGTCATTTTCAGAAAAAATTATGACGTCATCTACGTAGACATAGCAGGATTTGCCAACTGTTCCCGTAAGACGTCGTCGATCGCTCTTTGGAAGATGCTTCCCGCGTTTTTCAACCCGAACGGTAATCGACAAAACTCGTACTTTCCGCCGTTTACCGAAAAAGAGGTCTTCTCACGGTCATGCTCGGCCAAGTATATCTGGTGGTAGCCGGACTTTAAATCTAACGTTGTAAAGTACTTGGCTTTTCCTAAGTTTGCCAGTATCATGGGGATGTTTGGCATTGGGTACTTATCAGCGATGGTTTTTTCGTTAAGTTTCCTAAAGTCTATAACCAGGCGCTTATTTTTGTTCCCCAGCTCATCGTGGCCTTTTTTGTCTACAACCCATGTTCGATTGTTGTACGGTGACCTTGAGGTTCTAGTAATGCCTTTCTGCAGTAAGTCTGCGATTTCTCGCTTAACAAACTCAGATACACCCATGGGGTGCGTGTAAAATTTGGAATATACCGGCTTTTCGTCGGTTGTGCGAATTGTGGCAACAACAGAAGTGTTAAACGGCAGTACCTCCTTAGAGGCTGAAAATGCCTGATATCTGTTTGCGATCATGCTTCGAAATTGATCTTTTACATGTTCTGGTACGGCGATGTCATTTACGTTAGTAAAATTTACATCGTCGCAATTATGATGCTGAAGCTTTTCAGAAACAGAACCATAATTTATCGTACCTTTTTCTGCGTTGAGTTTTGCTCCCACTTGAGCTAGCAGGTCAAATCCTATAATACCATCGAATGGTATTAGCGCGATGTTTTTCCAAAAATGTTCATCAAACATTTCTGGTGAACTCTGTTAGAACCATGAATGGAACTAACTCTGAAAGGGGAATCGACCGGCATCACATTTTTTAAGCTCCTTTACGGGCTTGATGTAGTTCTTTGCCGCCCCTGTGTCGATTAAAATTTTTAGTTTCCTCCCTTGTAGCTGTCGTTCGATGAACGGCAGTCGGGAGCGCTCCCTAAAAAATTGATCTGATCATCAGACTCTTCGTCTATCTCGGTAACGGCCTGTTGCATGGTGTGTTGCAATCTCTGACGCCTTTGACCGGTCATGCGTGCGGAGCCAAATCTCTTGTGGCCCCGAGCACTTTCGGCCTTGGTATTTGTAGGCTGACCGCTTTCCAATGAAGTCGATTGCTTAAATTGGGTCATGGTGGAGCCTAACTCCATAGGTTCAGGCGACTGATTACGGTAGTTGCCCGGATTCTGTGCAGAACTATTTTGTTGGGGCCTATTTTGCTTTCTGTAGAATTGAGGGTTTTTCCCTTGGTCATTTTCGGACCTGCTATATTTTTTCGGTGCTCATAGAGGAGTGTCTTGTCCTCCAAAGCCTTTGCATATGTGGCAGCGAAGGTAGTGCGCTCTATGGTAGCCTCGGATTCCCTAGCCAAAGCTAAAGCTGAGGGCAAATCCTTGGGCTGCGCTGGCAAGACTATGGCCCTCAAGGGTTTTCAAAGGACTGCAATAAATGCATGGAGAGCATCCTCTCTAACTTCATTATTGAACAGAATAGCACTGTCCGATTCGTGTGTCATAACGATTTTGTTTGTTATCAACGTTAATCGTTTTTCTACGTCGCCGTAATACTGCATTAGGCTAAGTTCCCCTTGCCTAACTGTTTCAAGTCCCTGCCTAAGGACACGCAGCGACGTTTTGTCCGCGTAAGTGCAGTCTAATCGAGCAATAATTGCATCGAAATTTAAGACTGTGTTATGGGCAACTAATAGCCCTCTTGCCGACCCCCTGATTTTATTTCTGATAATCGAAACGGCCTGATAATGCGCTTCGCTACCATAATACGGTTTCAAGATCTCGTATGCGTCTACGGCTGATTGCCGCCATGACACATAGTCATCTTGTTCTCCCGTAAAATCCGGCATGGTTTTTACGATGTCGAGCTTGACTTCACATCGAATACTAGGGTCCGGTTTTATCCTTTCGTAAGCTTCAACTTGTGGTGCTTCCACGCACAAGCTTTTCATTTGCTGTTTCATCTCATCTAACTGTGTCTGGAATGCCTGTTTCAATCTAACTTCTCGCTGGGCTAAGGCCTGGCTAACGGCTCCAGCTATAATTGCTTCTAAATGAGCAGCATCCATGACTGCTGTGTTATTTGTCGTACTAGGCCGAAAGCCTTTTGATTCTAATTCCCACCCGTCGTCACTCTCGTATTCGACTTTGATATCTCTATTTGCCCAACTCATTTACCATTGGTTGGCGTCGCGCATTTAAATTTTTTTCGAGCGCAAAAATATTTAATCGACAGAACTTCACGCAACACTACTTCTACTTTCAACGCCTGTCCGACATATTCGACTTTCCACAAGGCAGTCAAGCAACCTTAATAGTACTTTGCAGTACCTTCAAGGCCGCCCCAGATTCCTGTGGTATCGACTGCACATTAAACAGTATTTTCAATTGACTGTCCGACATATTCGATTTTCCACAAGGCAGTCAAGCAACCTTAATAGTACTTTGCAGTACCTTCAAGGCCGCCCCAGATTCCTGTGGTATCGACTGCACATTAAACAGTATTTTCAATTGACTGTTTACCAACAATCGTTTATTTTCGAAACGCTCTATCAGGTTTTCCCACGCAGAGCGAAAACCCTCGTTGGTGAGAGGCGAAATCGAAACTATGGCATGCGCGTCGCCACTAGTTTTGGCATTTAAGTGGAAAACCTTTTTAACCGGAGTCAGCCGTGTATTATTGATATAAATAGCTGTGAAAAGATCCCGGAAAGTCAGCCAGCGAAGATAGTCGCCTGCGAAAACTTTTGTATCGCATGGAGGCAACCGACAGCCAGAGGAAATGTAGTCCTGGGGCGCAGCGTTCGCGGTTGGGATGGACTGAGAAGTGCCCTGCTTGATTTTATCAACGAGCTGGGCAACACACCTTTCATAGACTGAATAGCAATAATTGTATTTAGCCCTGAGAATAGGCATGTTGCTTGCTGCCGCTTCGCCTGCTGACACAAGGCACTCTGAGCAGAGATCGTATTCCTTCTCAACCTTGTCCCATAGGGTTCGGACTTGGTCGCAACGGACGCCAAGCATCGTGACGGTTGGAGCTGCGGATTCCGGAGTGTTGATCTGAGCCTCAAATTCGCTTAAGCGGTCAGAAACCGAAATGAATTTGGCTAGTGCTAGATCTGAAGCAGCCATATTTTTAGCTGTGCGCTGTACTGTGGCTTTGGATGGGGTAGCACAGTCGTCGAAAAACTGCGCAGGCGTTCTCTCCGAAATGCTTGGGATTCTGGGACTCTTGGGCCCTTGTGGTGAAAAAATAGACCTGGGTTTGTCAGCGGACAATTTCTTCTTATCGTCCCCGATGGGCATAATCGAAGAAATACGAAATGGAAGGGAAGCGGTTTTGGAGCCCTGTCACACTTTTGAAAAAGTAGACAGATTTCTCAGACTGTACTTAATAATTTAAGTGGTGTAAAACTTACGAAGTGGAAACGCCGTAGTTTAGACTAATCGGACAGGTGATTTGGAGTGAACAGCGAATTGTAAAAATGACCTGTGATTTATGGTAATTGGGTCCACCTTATTGGAACCCTTGGAATGTGGAACACGGTGATATAAAATGTTTATTAGAACGAAGAAAATTTTATTCTTTTATTTACAACTGGAAACGGAGAAAATGGAATGACTGGAATTGAAGTCTTTTCTCCGCATTGTAAATACATCTAAAACAACCAAAACCTAATATCCAAGCAATACGAAAAAGAAATATTTGTCGGGTGAACGACTTGTATATGGCGGTCGTATTATTTATTGATGGATAATTATTTTTTTTTTGAAGGGTTTAAAAAAAAAATTTAAAAAATAATTTAATAAATATTGAAAATGGTTAATTTATTTAAAATTTTTATTTATTGCTCGGAAATTAATTTGGAAATTTACGGAAAAAATTGATGGAAAATAAAACGCCTTTTCCGCGTCGGCACTTGGAATAAATTTTATTGGTGGTTTGGATTTGCCGACGGGAAACAATCTAAACTTTGGTAGACTTTGTTATACGTCTTTTCCGCTTCGGCACTTGGGACACAGGCAATGTTAACTTTGGTACACTTTGGTTAAAGGGAATGCAGATAATCTGCGCAATGTATGTCTCTAATATGTGTAATGTATATGGAGATGTATGCGTATATGTATGTATATGGAGATGTATATGGATATGTATGTATATGGAGATGTATATGTAAATTATAA
Source organism: Drosophila sechellia (assembly GCF_004382195.2). NCBI lineage: Eukaryota > Metazoa > Arthropoda > Insecta > Diptera > Drosophilidae > Drosophila > Drosophila sechellia. The sequence goes on from NW_022611371.1 coordinate 114,545, forward strand.
GTCGTTTGTTTAGTTTGGTTATATTTATTTACCACTCTCCCGTTAGGGCGAGGGTCACAATATTTGGGTATTTATAATTACAAGGCGTAAGCCTCGGAGTATGATTTAAAACTAACTTAAGAATTCAGTCCCGGTTCAACTCCAGGCCTCTGGTCCGCAGCAGAACTGCTGGCAGAAGGCCAGGTCAGCACTTCTGCGTCAGCCCGATCACTCGCTCCGCGAGTGCTCCGTGCGGGCTCGGGGCAATTGCACCTGGAGTACGCGATCAGCAGTTTGTTTAGTGCGCGTGCAGACCACCGGATATGGCCTGCAATTCAGCAGTTTCACTCCGTGAGAACTGCTTGTGTTAACTTCTCCGCCTTTTAAGAGGTCGCCGTCCCGGTGACCCACTTGCTCCACATCACTGTTGTCTCCTGGCTTTGTGTGGCCCCTGGTCTTTAGGTGGTGGTAGCTCAACCAAATGGTGGAGCACAATAGGAAGCCAGCAAGTATGGCGAGGGAATTGCTGAGGAGGGACCCCAAGGTGAGTTTCTCTCTAAGAGTCCCGATGTGGTGAAGGTTCCTCAGACTTAGTTCGTGGAGGAGTGGAAGGCTTAACCTATTCTGATGAGCCGTGACGTTTACAACGGCGATGACCGACACAGCAGGTTTTTTATCTGAATTCCCTAGCTGATTAATGTACCAAGTCCCATTGAGGGCTACCTTTTCGGTGTATGTTACCAGGTAGGTACCCGACACTTTCTGGTCTTTCCCTTGGTTGTCGGTTATGGTCACGTTGGCATCATTCACAATGAGAGTGCCGTGATCTACAATGGTCACCGGATCCAGGTGGCCGGGAAGTGTAGAACAGTGTGCAAAGGCCCCGGAGATTATCTGCTGAGCGCAAGTGCCATTCTGCAGTTCTTTGCAGAAAGTGGCGCCGACCGTCGTCTTGCAGTTCCCGATGTTGATGTTCCGGGATCTGCATTCAGCCACCAGATTTCCGTCGTCGAAGTTCAAGATCTTGTTGTTGTGCTGGACCGGGAAGATTGTAATTTTCTTACATTTAATCTTAGGGTTAGGGAATTTAATTAAAAAGTGTAAAATTTCTGTGTTTTGGAATACGCTTATGCTAGATACTTCTAGTAGCTCTATTAGACTAATGTCAATAGGCTGTTTGTCTCTGAATTCGCCAATATCGGTTTCGTCTAAAATTGATGGACTTACAATGTTCAGTTTTGCTAGGGTTAAGCCCATAAGAATATTTTCTAAATCTGTAATAACAATTCTATTTTTAGCTAAAATGATCTCCAGTAAGTGTGTTTCTTTATTTGTTTCAGTTTTAGAAATTTGATTCATTGTTGTTGCAAGTTCATTCAATCGTGTTTGGAATTTGATATTTAATTCTGTTTGGCTTTCCTCTGTTCTTATTAACTGCTCTTGATTGAATTTTATTTCTTCCCAATCGTTAAAGTCGGGGGTACCGGCAATGACCTTCAGTGCCGTTCCGATAAAATTTAAACTCCTAGCAGTCCTATGGTGGAATCTTAGAGTGGCTACTAATTTGCGAATGTGTGTCAAGTCCGTCATAATTACTGGTGTCCGGTGGTCGTCTGTAAATGTCCTTGTCATTGTCTCTGTCTGATCGGCGTAGTCCTCGTACGTTGTTATGTTTGTCGAGTGTTGCAAGTATCCGTACGATTCCCAGATGACGATTTCATTGTCCTCTATTGGGATGTAGTCTGCGTTCGTATAGTCGTTAAGTCGTACCGTCGCGTCTGTCTTAACAGCTATTAGTATAAGAATTAGAGTGGGATACCGTAACCTAAAAAGATATAAAAAGATTGGAAACGGGGTAAGGACTCTTGCGAAGATGTTTATCGTAGATTGTCCTTGTGGACCACCCTCCCCCTTATTAAGACCGTGGTTCCAAGGTCTGCCTCTATGGTTTCTTCTGAACATAGTGGGGAAAGCTTGTTCCCTAATCGTTTGTTGGTTTTTAAGAACACCTTTTCGCCAACCTGATAGTCCTTGTAGGTTCTATTTTTATTTACTTGATCAAGGGTCTTTTCCTGTGCTTGTTTAATTTTTCTGCTGATTTTTCCTTCGAATACCGCAGACTTCGAGTGGATAATTTCTATCGGTTTTTCATTAGTTACTGAGTGAATTGAATTGTTGTACTTGTTGGTTGCCAACAGAATCAATTCGGTTGTGTCATTTAGGCCAGTTTCCAGCTTTAAGCATCTGGCTATTTCTGCCAGGGTATTGTGAAACCTTTCTACCTGACCGTTTGAGGTGCTGTGCAGAGGAGGGGCGTTGGAAATGGTGATATTAAAATGATTTAGCAACATTGTCTTAATGGTCTCGGAATTTAAGGATCTTTCGTTATCGCAGTAAATGGTTCTTATTTTTGGAAAGAAATTTATTATGTGTAATAGGGGAGATTTTACGTCCACAATAGCCCTCGATGCGACGGTTTGCACTGTGGCAAATTTCGAAAATTTATCAATGCACGTAAGAAAAAGGGTTCCATCTGTTGTAAAGATGTCGATGTGGAGGATTTCCCCCACATAGGAAGGTATAGGTGTTTCTGCAACCGCTTGTTTGGATGGATGACGATTGTATTTAGCCATTGAGCAGGTCTTGCAGTTCAAAGTGGTTTCTGTTGCTAACCGTAGCATCTTAGGAAAAAATAGTCCCTCAAGATTTGTTTTACGTTTTCTTGTGCTGCTCGGTGAGCTCTGTTGTGCTCTGTTATAACAATTTCTCTCTGCTCAGTTGCATCCGTTATGTCCTGCACAAAGCTTTTCGCATGCTTGAAAGTGGTGCTTGGGAACAATTCAACTAATCGGTGCTGGATAAATGCCAAGATCGGTAGGGAGCAATGTATTGCGTTAACTACTTCAGCATTTACCACGTCTTGTAATGCATTAAGAAGATTTTCTCGTTTAGAAATTCTTATTATGTGTCTCACCTTGCTTTTAAACAAGATGAATGTGTCTACCGAAAAACTGTTTCCTTCTTCGATTATTATTTGATTTCTGAAACAGTTTACCGGGTTGTCCGTTATGTCAATAGTGTAAGTTAGCGACTGTTCGCTGTGTATCGTTGCTACATCCGACTGTTCGTCATTTAGAACGTTTATCTTTTGGCGAGACAGCGCGTCTGCAACAAGATTTTCTTTGCCTGGTTTGTAGACCAATTTGGCGCCGTGATCATCGATAATTCCCTTCCAGCGTTTTAGTTTCGCGTTATGGTTTTTATCCGAGATGGCAAAGGTAAGTGGTTGGTGATCGGTGAAGATCCGCAACCCTTTTACACCGTATAAGTAGTTTCGGAGGTTTTTCAGTGCCCAAACTATGGCGAGGAGCTCTCGCTCGTTGGTTGCATAATTTTTTTCACTATCTCTAAGGGCGCGTGATATCATTGTGATCTGGCGTCCGTCTTGAGATAGTACCGCTCCTAGACCAAAACCTGACGCATCCGTTGTCAAATCAAATGGTCTCTTAAAGTCCGGGTATGAAAGCAGCACGTCTTCCGATGCCAAGATTTCTCTCAACCTGTTGAACGTTTCCTTCTGTTCTTTGGTCATATCGATGTCGATTTTCCTTGACTGATATTTGCTTGCTTTTCCATTTTCTCCCTTTAGGATATTCGTTAAAGGCCTTGCGATTGTCGCAAAGTCTTTTATAAAGCACCTATAGTAGCTTGCTAGCCCCAGAAATGATCTGAGTTCGAAAAGCGTTTTAGGTAAAGGGAATTCTTTTATGGCTTTGACCTTTTCAGGTGAGGTTCGTAGACCCCCTTGCGACACTATGAACCCCAAGTATTCAACGCTCTTTTTAAAGAACCTTGATTTCTCTTGGGATACTCTCATGCCTGCCTCCAAGAGTTTTCTTAAAACATAATCCACGTCCTTAACGTGGTCTTCCTTTGTTTTGGAGAATATTATGACGTCATCGACGTACACGTAGCATATTTTTGAAATTCCATCTCTTAGGACGTCGTCAATGGCCCTTTGGAAAATGCTTGGGGCATTTTTAAGCCCAAATGGTAATCTACAAAATTCGTACTTGCCGTTGTTTATTGAAAATGCCGTCTTTTCTCTGTCTTTTTCTGCCAGCTCTATCTGGTGAAAGCCTGACTTAAGATCAAGTGTCGTAAAAAATTTTGACTCTCCCATATTTGACAGTATTGTCGAAATTGTTGGGATAGGGTATTTATCGTCAACCGTTCTCTGGTTTAGTTTCCTAAAATCGATAACTAGTCGCTTCTTTTTTACCCCATTTTGGTCTGTTCCCTTTTTATCTACAACCCAGGTCGGGTTGTTGTAGGGAGATTCGGATGGCCTTATTACGCCGTCCGCTAGAAGTTGTTTAACCTCCGCATTGACGAATTCGGTCACACCCATGGGATGCGGGTATGATTTTGAGTATACCGGCTCCCCATCTGTTTTAATTGTGGCGATAGTATTTATATTGAATGGTAATGCCTCGTCTGGGTCAGCGAAGGCTTTGTGATTTTTAACTATCATTTTATCGAACGAGTTTTTAATAGCAAGAGGAACGTCTCCATCGTCGATTTTAATGAAGTTAACGTTTTCCGCCCTAGCAAACTGGATCTTTTCAGTTCCGTTACTAGTATTTAAAACATTTCCAGTAAAATCAAGTTTCGCATTTACTTGTTTAAGTAAGTCGAGACCAATAATACTGTCAAAGTCTTTAAGATTGTTCAGAATAAAGAAGGGTGTCTTTACGTTAAACACCGAAACCATACATTTTTTATTGATTTTGGTAAAGCCATGAATTGACTTTACAGTAAAGGGTTTTTCCGCTGCCACGACGCCTTTCAGCCCCGGGAGTGGAGTAATATAATTTTTTGAGGTGCCTGTATCTAGTAATAGTTTTATTTCTCCTCCTGCCACCGTACGTGTAATGTAAGGGAGCAGGGACTTTACCCTAAAAAATTGCAGGAGTCCTCTGCATCCAGCTCGTCCTGTATTTCTATGGCGCTTGCCTGAGCAACGGAGTCATAATCTTCTTCGTCGGTGTTTTCTTCCGGCATGAAGTTGATTTTTCTTTGCCATGTTGTGGTTTGTTTGGACCGGAAGGAAGGGTCAACTTCCATTGGCTCTGGCGCCGGTTGGCTTTGGCCATTACCTGCACTGTTGTGTGGGCCTTGCTTAAAGGAACCGCTTTGATGGTTTGTTCCCTTTAGAGTTCTAACAAAATGAGGGTTCTTTTTAATCGCCCCCGAATTTTTGTTGGGTTCTCCGTATGACTGAGAACTTTTCCAACCTGTTTGTTTCTGGTTGTTTGGCCTATAGGCTCTTTCCTCGTTATGTCGGGCGAACGTGGCCGCGAAAATACTTCTGTCGTTACTTGACTCAGCTTCTTGAGCTAACGCCAATGCTGATGGCAAGTCCCGCGGTTGTGCCGGAAAAACGGCAATTTTTAATGATTTCTTTAAGCCAGATATGAACGCGTGTAAAGCGTCATCGCTGTGCTGCTCATTAAGGACGGCCGCTGCGGCTGCGTCGTGTGTCATTATTGTTTTGTTTGTAAGAAGCGTTAGCTTCCGTTCTATCTCATCATAGTATTTGAGTAGGGGTAACTCTCCCTGCCTTGACAAACTTAATTCTTGTTTTATTACGTGTGCCGGAGTTTTGTCCGCATACGTGAAGTCTAAGCGCGCTATTATGGCGTGAAAATTAAATACCGTGTTAAATGAGGCTAATACAGCAGACGCTGGGCCTCTTACTTTATTTTTTAGGATTCCGACGGCCTGATAATGTCGGCTGCTACCTTCGTAAGGCGCAAATATTTTGTAGGCTGCAGTGGCGGCTGGATATCTTTTAGTTGGTTGGTGTATTTTTTTTACTATTCTTTATTTAAATTTTCTAACGCATGAGACCGTATTTATTAGCGAACTTTTGGACAAAAAGCCTACTCACATGTTAATAAATTAATTTTATTGTCGAGGTGTATTTCCGACGGCTTTCCTTCGCCACCAGTTGCTGCTGCTGTCGTCGCTGCCGATGCCTCTTCTGCCTCTCTATTTGGTTAAGAATTTTCCGCTTAATGAAAGTTGGGACCTTTTCCTCTCGGGTGTTTTTTTTTTTTTTTTTTTTTTGATTCGATCTGTCCAATTTATTTAATTTTTTGTGATTTTAGTTTTTTCACTTTTTATCTTTTCACTTCGGGTGATTGTTTTTTTTTTTTCTCGCGAATTCCGTCTCGCGTGAGTCCGATTTCTTCGTTGGGCGACAATTATAAGTCGTTTGTTTAGTTTGGTTATATTTATTTACCACTCTCCCGTTAGGGCGAGGGTCACAATATTTGGGTATTTATAATTACAAGGCGTAAGCCTCGGAGTATGATTTAAAACTAACTTAAGAATTCAGTCCCGGTTCAACTCCAGGCCTCTGGTCCGCAGCAGAACTGCTGGCAGAAGGCCAGGTCAGCACTTCTGCGTCAGCCCGATCACTCGCTCCGCGAGTGCTCCGTGCGGGCTCGGGGCAATTGCACCTGGAGTACGCGATCAGCAGTTTGTTTAGTGCGCGTGCAGACCACCGGATATGGCCTGCAATTCAGCAGTTTCACTCCGTGAGAACTGCTTGTGTTAACTTGTATATGTCGGAGCACAATTATTATTCTCCATTTCGCGCAGCGAGTTTAGAACGCACCGAAGGTCTACACACAATTAATTTGTGCCACTCACTTCTTCTCCGTGCTATCCTTCGAACCACGCTCGGCGACAGCGACCACACTCTGCCGCCGCGCGCTGTAACGGGAGATGCCAAAGCTACAAAAATACAGCCGACCAATAGCAACGCAGTATGCAATAATGTAATATGATGAAATTCCCCGAAATGATGAAATTACTGTACTTATGGAATATTCTAACACACAATACAATATGATGACATACCAATGATTTCCCCGAACTGATAGAATTATTATTCTTGAGAAATATTCTAGCACAACCACCAGCTTACAAAAGTATGCGCCGACACGGCCATCCTGACCTTTACACGTCCTCGTGAAATGTTACCAAAATGATTCGTTCTCTATAATTTTATTGGAAAACTATTTTTACATCATTTTAAAAAAATATTAGCCAATTGACAAATCAAATTTCCAAATTTAAATTTCCAATAAAAATTTCTTTTCCTTAACATAATTCATTTTCTTCATATTCATATGTAATGCGCAACACGACATGATCAAGACATTTGCCTTGCACTTGTGCTTACATTATACTTAAAAAATTTCATTATTAGCCCTTCAGGCATCCATACTGTCTCTTTCAACAGCTTCAATAATTTCGCTACTGTCTCTTTCAACAGCTTCAACAATTTCGCTACTGTCTCTTTCAACAGCTTCAATAATTTCGCTACTGTCTCTTTCAACAGCTTCAACAATTTCGCTGCTGTCTCTTTCAACAGCTTCGTTACAATTTTCAAATTCTGCTTGTACTTGCCAATTTGGCATTTTCCTTATGTCATCGTGAGCATATTTATATTTTCTATTATTATGTCATCGTGAGCATATTTATATTTTCTATTATTTGTCAGTGACCTGAGCATATACCTGTCTCCGTCTAATAATTCAGTTATTTGAAAAGGCCCTCTGAACTTCGGGCTTAATTTTGTTTGATGCCTCTCTTCATTCTTTAACAATACAAAATCTCCGACTTGACATCTATCAACTTTAGTTTTGTTTTTATCAAATTGCGCCTTGTTATATGCTGCTGCAGCTGAAATACTCTGAACTGCACGTGCTCTTACTTCTTCTAGATCAACCTCATCTACCGCATCGCAAGGTGGAACCAACCCCAACGGCCGAGCAACTTTGCCAATAAACAATTCTAAAGGGCTTGCCTTTGTCACTCGACTAACCGTACAGTTTAATGCTAACTGGACCTCACCTAATGCGTCTTGCCAAGAGCAACTGCTAGTCTCGACTGCGGTTAGTAAGTTTTTTAAGGTGCTCATAATGCGTTCTACTTGACCATTTGCTCTACTTGCACCAGTCGCAATCAAGTGCAAATTTATTTTCTGTTGCTCACAGAAATCACTAAATCTACTTCTGGCAAAACACCTACCCTGATCTGCAATAATGCGATTTGGTACTGCAAACAGAGATATAGCCGACGTAACTGCACTTACGCAATTCTCTGCGTCAATTTTATGCCTGTGAGTTAAATAAACGAATTTAGTAAAGGCATCTACTTGAACGATGATATACTCTTTCTGATCAGACTTGCCGCTTAACTTTCCAGTTATGTCGATGTGAACAGTGTGCCAACGGATATTTACTTTTGGTATTGGATGAAGGCTAGCTTGAATTTTGCCCGAGGAGGTCTTTGACACTTTACACGTAATGCAGTTTTCAACGAATTTTCGAATATATTTAGACATGTTATCGAACCAGTAATAGTCATAGGCCTTGTCTAACGTCTTCTCCCATCCCAAGTGCATGATTGACTCATGAATTTGGTTTATAACAGACCATCTAAATACCTTGGGAACAATTGATAACGATCGAGTTCTACCATTTCGCTGAATTTTTCGATATAATATTCCTCCTCTTAACTCACCTACCCTGATCTGCAATAATGCGATTTGGTACTCCAAACAGAGATATAGCCGACGTCACTGCACTTACGCAATTCTCTGCGTCAATTTTATGCGTGTGAGTTAAATAAACAAATTTAGTAAAGGCATCTACTTGAACGATGATATACTCTTTCTGATCAGACTTGCCACTTAACTTTCCAGTTATGTCGATGTGAACAGTGTGCCAAGGGATATTTACTTTTGGTATTGGATGAAGGCTAGCTTGAATTTTGCCCGAGGAGGTCTTTGACATTTTACACGTAATGCAGTTTTCAACGAATTTTCGAATAGATTTAGACATGTTATCGAACCAGTAATAGTCATAGGCTTTGTCTAACGTCTTCTCCCAACCCAAGTGCATGATTGACTCATGAATTTGGTTTATAACAGACCATCTTAATACCTTGGGAACAATTGATAACGATCGAGTTCTACCATTCCGCTGAATTTTTCGATATAATATTCCTCCTCTTAACTCATAAGTTTTTGCAACGTCCTCAGCCAGGGAATTGTCTTTCAATTTATTTACAATATTTACTATTTCGAAATCATGACGCTGTTCAGACAAAAGCCAATTACTTGATATTTCAGCCAAATTAATTCGTTTTTCAAGAACTTTGGGAGTTGTAATACTGAAAACAGCTGAAGGCACATTTCTTGAAAAGAAGTCAACATGCGTCATTCGTTTGCCTTCCCTATATTGTAAATCAAATGTAAATGATTGTAAATAAGACCACCATCTCTGTACTCTAGGAGATAGGTCTTGTGTGACTCACGTGACTCAGCCGGAGAAGCTGCCTTACTAAAATATTCAACGACATGAGACTTGTTGTTAATTTTGTGTAATAAGATGGCACCGTATCCACGAGAACTTGCATCTGTATGCAACTCGATGGGATGCTGCGGATCAAAAATTACTAAAACTGGCTTCTGGGTAAGAATAGAAATAACCTTTTGTCTTATTTCTTCATGCTCTGGCTTCCAAATAAATTCATTCCTTTCTGAAGTCAAAAGATATAACGGCTTCATAAAACAAGAAAATCCTTCCATAAATTGTCGAAAGTAAGACGCTAATCCGATAAATTGTCGCAAAGCAGGGACCGACTGAGGAGGTGGTAAAGCAGTTAACGCTGCAATTTTAAGCGAATTTGGCCGGATTTCACCTGCACTCACTTCGTATCCCAAATATTGAACCTTTGACTTTAAAAAAGAACATTTGTTTATATTGAATGAAAATCCAGCTTTTGTGAGACAATCAAGAGTAATCTGCAACCTTTCTAAACTTCACTTTTCGTTGAAGTAGCCACCATTACATCGTCCATATAAACGACTACAAATTTATTTGCAAGGTCTCCGAGAGCTTGCATCACTGTACGCTGGAAAACAGATGGAGCATTTCTGAGCCCAAACGGCATTGCCAAGAATTCATTTTGTCCATCTGGGGTGACAAAAGCTGTACACTCTACTGAATCTGATATAAGGGGCAAGGGGGGTATCTGTCTGATACCGTATTAGAATTTAATTCTCTATAATCAACACACAAACGATGGGAGCCGTCCTTTTTGTTGACTAACATTATGGGACTTGCAAAAGGTGAACAGCTTGGTTTTATAATGTTACACTCTAATAATTCATTAATTTTGTCTCGCACTAATTCCCTTTCATTTGGACTAAGTCTATATGGTCGTCTTTGAACAGTTCTTTTTGGGTCAACTAATTTAATTTTCATTTCTCCCGAGCTAACTCTGGTCAATGGAATTCCGGCAATAAAAGATTTTGAGTATTTTTTCACTAAGCTTTTTAGTTTATCTCTGTCTTCACCAACAAGATCAGTATTTAACTCAGAAAATTTCTCATCATTAGAACAATAGTTTACAGTTTTTGCTCTGACAATTTCAAATTTACCAGGTGATATTATAACATTAAATTCTGGAAACAATACTTCACGACCAATAATTATGTCATTTTTCAAATATATGTCATCTGACCTTCGATGGAAGCCCTATCACCAATGCTAGTTCGCACTGCTACCTAGGAGTTCATCTAGATCGGAGACTGACCTGGAGGGCCCACATCACATCGGTCAGATCTAAGTCACTGGCAAAGCTAAAAAAGCTCGACTGGCTCTTCCCCTCCAGCAAACTTCAAATGAGCTCTAAGGCTCTTTTAATCAAAGCCATTCTCGCTCCAACGTGGAGTTATGCCATCCAGGTGTGGGGAACTGCCGCCAAATACCAGCTTAATAGGCTCCGTGTGGTCCAGTCGAGAGCTGCACATAGTCATCGAAAGAGATCTGAAAGTTACCCTTCTTGGGGATCAGATTAATTTCCACAGCAGCCGTTATGCCGACAGGCTTATAGCCCACCCGAACCAACTAGCAACTATCCTAGCTGATCCCATCTCCCTCCGAAGACTGAAGAGGGTACACCCCAGCGATCTCCTTAGCCGGAGGATAACATAACATATTACATTTTCTTTTGTACTTTATAATTAAGATACCACTTGGTCTCATTTATCTTTATCACACATTAGGTTAAGTTCAGAAGAATTACTGAACGATTCCTTTTGAAACCTTAATAAATAGAATGAAATTCCCGCATAAAAAAAAAAAAAAAAAAAAGGCCGAAAGCCTTCTGATTCTAATTCCCACCCGTCGTCACTCTCGTATTCGACTTTGATATCTCTATTTGCCCAACTCATTTACCATTGGTTGGCGTCGCGCATTTAAATTTTTTTCGAGCGCAAAAATATTTAATCGACAGAACTTCACGCAACACTACTTCTACTTTCAACGCCTGTCCGACATATTCGATTTTCCACAAGGCAGTCAAGCAACCTTAATAGTACTTTGCAGTACCTTCAAGGCCGCCCCAGATTCCTGTGGTATCGACTGCACATTAAACAGTATTTTCAATTGACTGTCCGACATATTCGATTTTCCACAAGGCAGTCAAGCAACCTTAATAGTACTTTGCAGTACCTTCAAGGCCGCCCCAGATTCCTGTGGTATCGACTGCACATTAAACAGTATTTTCAATTGACTGTACTCTGCTGACATGCCATCTCCCGCAAACAACGCCGAAGTCCCCCGGCTCAGCTGCTTCTGGCCACTTACGCCGATGACACTGCCATGCTGGCGTCTCATCCTTCACTGCAATCTGCCTCTAACGCTGTCCAGGAATGGCTGCACGCAATCGAAAAATGGACTGCCAAATGGAATGTGGCCATTAACTCCTCAAAGTCAGCCTGTGTAACTTTTTCCCTGCGACCCGGAACCTGCACTGATCTGACCTTCGATGGAAGCCCTATCACCAATGCTAGTTCGCACTGCTACCTAGGAGTTCATCTAGATCGGAGACTGACCTGGAGGGCCCACATCACGTCGGTCAGATCTAAGTCACTGGCGAAGCTAAAAAAGCTCGACTGGCTCTTCCACTCCAGCAAACTTCAAATGAGCTCTAAGGCTCTTTTAATCAAAGCCATTCTCGCTCCAACGTGGAGTTATGCCATCCAGGTGTGGGGAACTGCCGCCAAATACCAGCTTAATAGGCTCCGTGTGGTCCAGTCGAGAGCTGCACGTCACGTATCTGGGCTCCCCTGGTACGTGACGAACATAGTCATCGAAAGAGATCTGAAAGTTACCCTTCTTGGGGATCAGATTAATTTCCACAGCAGCCGTTATGCCGACAGGCTTATAGCCCACCCGAACCAACTAGCAACTATCCTAGCTGATCCCATCTCCCTCCGAAGACTGAAGAGGGTACACCCAAGCGATCTCCTTACCCGGAGGATAACATAACATATTACATTTTCTTTTGTACTTTATAATTAAGATACCACTTGGTCTCATTTATCTTTATCACACATTAGGTTAAGTTCAGAGGAATTACTGAACGATTCCTTTTGAAACCTTAATAAATAGAATGACCATTTAAAAAAAAAAAAAAATGTCATTCAAGACATGAAACAATATTTCGATACAATGATTGTTAATTATTACGTTACTAAGTATCTGCAATGTGCTACAAATACTACCATTGCCAATACCTTTCAACATCACTACATTGTTAATTCTTTTACCAACTAATTTGCTACATAGCTTTTGTTTAATTAAAGAACATTCCGCTCCAGAGTCAAACGTAGTTGAAAATGTCTCGCCTTGATGAATCATCTCTCCCTTGGGTTCGACAACCTCGCATAGTTTTCACTTGATGCGTGCCTTTGTCCGTTTTGGGCTTACTGCAGTGTGTTGAAATATGACCGCGCTCGCCACAATTAAAACAAGTCACATCCGATTTTTGACGGTGACCAAAAGGGTTCCTGTCGTTGCTGTCCTTGGCATTAGACGAAAATTGCTGCTGCTGTTTTGCTCTACATTCGATCATCTTGTGACCGAGTTTTCCACAGAAATGGCATCTCATTGTTGAAAGTCGCTGGCGCTTTATGTCAGCTGGAGGCATTTCTTCTTGCGGAGTTTTCTTTCGTTTATTAAACGTAAATGCTTTAAGCTCAGTTTGTAATTCACTTCTTGTGCGGACATTTGAAGTAAATGTTAATCGTTGCAGCCTGCTATCTACATGAGCCAACTTAGCAAGCGTTACAGAAACAGCTATTTCCTCCACATCCATCTCACGCCACTTCGTAATAAGCGACGTCATCATGCGACTAGCATAATTGGAGAGACATTCGCCGTCAGTTGGACAACCTGCTAGCATTGCTAAAAACATAGCCGCTGGAGTTTCCACACTAGCAAAACGTTGCACGAAAAGTTCCTTAAACTCGGCCCAAGTTATTTCCGGATAGCATATTTGAGCAAACCACTGCGACGCGCTTCCTTCCATCGCTGCACTTAAAGCCATAACTAACGCGCTGCCTTTTATAGTTGATTCAGCCAAGATAATATTTGCCGTAGAGCACCACGCCGTTGCGTCTGCGCCATCAAGGTCCGCGTTGAATTTAGGTAACTCCACAGTATTTTTGTTTGTTGTTTCGGATGCCGTTGATTGTATTGCTTTAACAAGTTCGATCAAGTTTTTATTTAGCATTTCCATTAAAACGCGCCACGGCCCATCTATGGTGTTAGGCAGCGAGCCAGATCCCACTTCTGATGTCGGAGCACAATTATTATTCTCCAGCGAGTTTCGAACGCACCGAAGGTCTACACACAATTAATTTGTGTCACTCACTTCTTCTCCGTGCTATCCTTCGAACCACGCTCGGCGACAGCGACCACACGCTGCCGCCGCGCGCTGTAACGGGAGATGCCAAAGCTACAAAAATACAGCCGACCATGTAATATGATGAAATTCCCCGAAATGATGAGATTACTGTACTTCTGGAATATTCTAACACACAATACAATATGATGACATACCAATGATTTCCCCGAACTGATAGAATTATTATTCTTGAGAAATATTCTAGCACAACCACCAGCTTACAAAAGTATGCGCCGACATATATGTATGTATATGGAGGTGTAATGCATGCAATGTATATGCAAAGACACTAGAATAACAAGATGCGTAACGGCCATACAAATTTTTGGCACGCGATTATTTGGCCGTGGCTCTAGAGGTGGCTCCAGGCACTCTTGAGTTTTTGTTCGAGAGAGAAAGAGCGGAGAACGCTACAGCAAACGGCTCTTTTCTACGCATACAGTGATAGCATACAACTGTATGTGTGCACACGTATGCTCATGTATTGTAAATTTTACAAAATATGCCCTTCACCTTAGAAGTTCTGACTTTAAATCTATATTATTTTTTATCAATTGGCACCATGCGAAAAATTCTTGTTTTGCATTGTCTTAACGTTATTAATATTTAAAAAAAGCTTAGAAATAGTAATAGCCGAATCTATGTACATCACAAAATGAATTTCGAAAATGACTTTATATTAGAATACTTGTCATTAGGGTATTCAGCTTGCGGCGTGAGAAAAATTAATAAGGCAATGATTGTTGAGGGCTTGTGTCCGCACTTCGTGCCTGACGATATGACTTTTGCAACGAACTGTTTTCATATTTTTATTTATTTTATTAATTTTTATTTTCTACTACGTATTATTATTTTTTATGAAATATTATTATGAAATATTATTATTTTTATTATTTATTAATAAATAAAAATTAAATGAAATAATAATAAATAATGAAATTGTTGAGCATTAGTGCACAAATAAAAGTATTTTTTTCAACATAAATTTTCAACATAATTATAAATATGTAAGCGGTATTTGAGCGGCGATTTTAACAAACGAATTTAAAAACTTTAAAATTATAATAGTCAGGGAATTTTTATTTTATTTCATCATATTGCTACGAAATTGGCCACAACTCCAAATATGTAAATTCGTTTCTTCGATCAGAATTGATTTTGTCCCGAAAATCGTCTTCTAGCACAAACGCACACATATACGCGTTCTCGTCTCTTGTTTTTACTCACACAAGCAAGCAAATTCTATTTTTAGATTTCTTATGCTCTCAGCGTGAGCGAGCGGAAAGAGAGCAAATTTGGCCTTCACCAAAAAAGTGGCTGCATAGTGCCAAACGAATGTATGGCCGTTACGCATCTTGTTATTCTAGTGTCTTTGGTATATGGGTAAATGGCGGGAAAATATTTAATTAATATTTTCCTTCGAATGGCCAGCGGGTAGTGTTGTTTGTTTGTTGTTTGTATGTATATCAGAGCAAATTGTATTAAGCGGACTGCGGAGTTAAGGCATAAAAATGTGTTGAAAAGAATTTGGCTTGCGTTGGACCAAAGACACTAGAATAACAAGTTGCGTAACGGCCATACAAATTTTTGGCACCCGATTTTTTGGCCGTGGCTCTAGAGGTGGCTCCAGGCTCTCTTGAGTTTTTGTTCGAGAGAGAAAGAGCGGAGAGCGCTACAGCAAACAGCTCTTTTCTACGCATACAGTGATAGCATACAACTGTATGTGTGCACACGAATGCTCATGTATTGTAAATTTGACAACATATGCCCTTCACCTTAGAAGTTCGTTGACTGTAAATCTATATTATTTTTTATCAATTGGCACCATGCGAAAAATTCTTGTTTTGCATTGCCTCAACGTTATTATTATTTAAATAAAACTTAGAAATAGTAATAGACTATGTGAATCTATGTACATCACAAAATAAATTTCGAAAATGACTTTATATTAGAATACTTGTCATTAGGGTATTCAGCTTGCGGCGTGAGAAAAATTAATAAGGCAATGATTGTTGAGTGCTTGTGTCCGCACTTCGTGCCTGACGATATGACTTTTGCAACGAACTGTTTTCATATTTTTATTTATTTTATTAATTTTTATTTTCTACTACGTATTATTATTTTTTTTGAAATATTTTTATGAAATATTATTATTTTTATTATTTAATAATAAAATTATTATTTGTTTATGAAATTAAAACATAATTATTATTTTTATGAAATATTTATTTCTCAATGTTATGTCTTCTTTTTGGAAAATTTATGTTTCAAATTACAGTAGTTATAATAATTTCCTTTGTATTTCCTTTAATTATTTAGTATACTTATTAAGTCATTTGACTTAATATGATGTATGGAAATGCAGGAATACCTAAAAAGCGTTAAATATCACGGGAATAAAATATATTGTGTTGATGGCTTGATCCAAACTACTGAAGCTATATGTGGACTCGTCGAAGATCTCTTTAAAGATCACGCAGGCCACATTTTCTTTTTTACTAGTAGAGTTAACCAGGATCCCCTTGAAAATATATTTGCGTGCGTTCGAGCAAAAGGTGGTAACTGCAGAAATCCTTCAGTTAACGAATTTAATATAATAATTGCCAAGCTCATATCTCTACACATTTTTAAATTTTCACAAAAGTCGAATTGCGAATCAGATGATGATGTTATGTTGCCAATAGAGTTCGATTCGATAATATATCAGCCTTTCATTGAAAAAAAAGAAATACAGCAACAAGAATACTCTGTATCATTTTCCAAAATTCTGCAAGACAATGAGAGGTACTTTGACCAAAATATAGATAACTTTTTGTGCAATGATGTACCCATTGAACTAACTTCCAGTAGATATTTTGTTGGATATATTGCTAAAGGATCCAGTTGCGATAAATGCAGATCGGTAATATTAAAAGAAACCGAGCATTTAACAGCTCCGTCAGAGCTTTTCATACATGAGAAACTACTCAATAGACTCGGACTTCGGGAAATTAAAGGCACCATCTGATTTATTTTTTAATATTTGCAAAAGACACATTAAAGTATTCGAAAATATTTTTAAAAATAATAAAAAACAAATGTGTATAAAAAAATTTATTGTTGAGCAATGCATTAAGTGCACAAATGAAAGTAGTGCCTTCTCATTATGGATTTGTTAAACAAACTTATAAAAGTTTTGCTTTTTAAGCATTGCTATTGGACTGTGATGATAGCTGATAAACAAAAAAAGCAAGCTAAGCTCAGCATTCTATCTCATAAATAAAAAAATTTATATTTAAATAATTGGCGACTGAAAACTGGACGCAAAATATAAAAAAAAAAACAATAGTTACATGGAACATGGAAATGTTTTAATGTTATACATTAAAATATTTCAAGTCGACTCGAAGGCCTAATTAATATAGGACCCCATTACAATTCTAATGGCCTCCCCGTGGTGTTCCCTGGGTACCGAATATTACATATATTACAAATAATTAATTAATATAACATAATATAAATAAAATAAGAATAAAATATAAATATGTAAACGGTAGCTAATTCGAGCGGCGATTTTAACAAACGAATATAAAAAACTTTAAAATTATAATAGTCAGGGAATTTTTATTTTATTTCATCATATTGCTACGAAATTGGCCACAACTCCAAATATGTAAATTCGTTTCTTCGATCAGAATTGATTTCGGCCCGAAAATCGTCTTCTAGCACAACACGCACACATATACGCGTTCTCGTCTCTTGTTTTTACTCACACAAGCAAGCAAATTCTATTTTTACATTTCTTACGCTCTCAGCGTGAGCGAGCGGAAAGAGAGCAAATTTGGCCTTCACAAAAAAAGTGGCTGCATAGTGCCAAACGAATGTATGGCCGTTACGCATCTTGTTATTCTAGTGTCTTTGGTTCGACACA